>NC_064923.1:463793068-464099204 GCF_023897955.1 Schistocerca gregaria | reverse complement strand
ACTTGAGAAATTTTGTAGAAATGAAAGAATGGTGGAAAAGAGTGCTGTTCCCCGGCCGTACATTGGTCCGCTCTGGCAAACTGGCTATTTTGCGAGCTTCTAGTGATGTGATTCGCTCGGTAAAAGTTGAGGGGAGAAAACAAAGATGAAGAGCGATCTTGATGGACTCTCGGTAAGGGTCTTCCGTTCTGGGCTCTCGTACTGAGAGAACGTTACCGAAGTCGTCTCCGTGGTTTTTTTTTTTTTTTTTTTTTTCGTTCTGAGTGGATGTTAGTCGCACCAGCTCTTTGTGGCCGGGAAGATCATTGCAAATAGAGAAGGTTATGGACAGTGGTCTGTTGTCCGAGTAGTGTAGACTCCTACACTACTTTCCGAGACGCCACACGCCAACCGCACAGCCGCGCCGTCGCCGTCCGAGACCGCCGCTGCCACAGGAACATTACTGTGAGATCGCCCGCCCCCCCCTCCCGTTCGGCCAGTGTTAGGAGTAACGTTAAATAGTTGGATCACGTGCCATTGCTGTTTCCACAGAGGTTTCACGGTACTTTGGGGTGTAGTGGTTCTTCGTATTTTACGTTTTGTGTCGATGTCAGTCGATCATCCAAGTTATAAGAGATCGCGTTTTGGACCAATTTTAACACACAAAAATGGTTCAAATGGCTCTGATCACTATGAGACTTAACATCTGAGGTCATCAGTCCCCTAGAACTTAGAACTACTGCAACCTAACCAACCTAAGGACGTCACGTACATCCATGCCCGAGGCAGGATTCGAACCTGCGACCTTAGCAGTCTCGCGGTTCCGGACTGAAGCGCCTAGAACCGCACGGCTACCGCGGCCGGCTCAATTTTAACACAGTTCACTGCCAATGCCAGTCAGGGGGATAATTTGTAAATTGTTCATTGCGTTTTATTCAGCATTAATCTGAAGGTTATAATAAAATTATTGTGATTCAGTAGAGCCTTTACTTTCAGTAGTTGATCCTGAAGTCACCCTTTTGCGTTATTTTATTTTTACGTATGTGTTTGATGTCATTGAACACTCTAAGTGTTCATGATCATTCATGTTTGGAAGTAAAAACAGGTGTGATTCATCGTCAACGTTGCCACCGCAGATTAATTAGGAGTGACAGGGCCACATTTAAATCTAGCGTTATCCATTTTTGCATACAGTTCCACTCCCTGTTTCTCTGTAAGTTGTTTGTCAGGGGCGAACACACTCAAAAGCAACGGGTGGGGTGTTACAATCCTGTGTACCATCGCTATCTGTATTTGTGCGTTTCGGTATCCCATGACTTTGTCACCTCAGTCTATTTTAACATGATGCAATCAAAGATGAAGTTTATCGCATTACCTCATAGATTTGAGTATTAACGAAATTGACAAATGGAAGGTATAAATTTAAAATAAGTCCTTAAAATTACTAAAATATCTATGCCTACCATAATCAGTCTGTGAATGCAACACAGATTCACGTTTGGTTTTACAAATGTACTGTATATTTCCTTTTGTGTCTGATATTGCCAACAGGACAGAAAACAATAAGGGAGTTCTACACAGTGAAGCCACTGATAAGATCCTAAATCTGTTAGAACAGCTATAAATGTACTCCATAAAATCAAAAATCCTGAATCTACCGGTTTTTGACTCTGCAAGCAGTGACTGTGATATTTTCAGAGGTGAACAGTGTCTGCAACATTCATTCTATGGTACAACCATGCCCAGCCTATGGATACGTAATTCCTGTCGAACATCTTCCGTCATTTGAACGTGATCGCATTATGGACCTGCTGGAAGCTGAATGTATGCATTGACGGCTTGCTGCTCATGTTGGATACAATGCAGCAGTGGTCTTTCACACATTTGCCTATCTGTAGACCAGGTTCTAGTGTGTCCGCGTAGTGCAGGCGTACATCAAGATCGACGCATTGTGCAAGCAGCAGAGGCCGACAGAAGATCATCCAGGGGAAAATCTGGGGACTTGTTCCTTCTGAAGTGTCCAACGAGCATTGGGAACAGTCTGCTTGCAAAAGGATTAAGATATGTTGGCCTCTGGCCAGGCTACCACTGACACCACGACAACATCATTCACGGTCACTCTGGTGTCATGAAAGAGTCGACCAGAGAGTGTGATGTGGCTCTGTTGTCTTCGGTCATGAGAGTGGGTTCCGTCCATATGAGAGTGACGACACAGAAGTACCATCCAAGGCGTGGAGGGCCGTTAGTTTAACTCGTGGTCACATTTGCTTCCTGCACGGTAAAGTAAATTGCACAGTTTGTTATCCCCGTGCTACTGCTCTTTCTTCGACAGGGAGGTGATGTGCTTTTTCAGCAAAAAAGTGTGCTGCTTTGCGTGACGTACAGCAACTGCTCTGGCCAGAGATATCCCTAGATATCTCGCTAGCTGTATACATATGGGACATGGTTATATGCCAATTTACTCGTTCTCCAAAGCCTGCAAGAACCACTGCAGAATCGCTGTAGAAGGAGCGAGACGCTTACGACAACCTAATGCAGGCTGCCATTCGGCAACTTTGTGGTGATTTGCATGCGACAATACGAGTACACATGCCTGCGTTCCCGCGAGAGGGATGGGCGCGGGGAGCACCGTTTGTGTTGGTGCGACTGTTTTTTCCATGTAGTCTGAATCATCACCTGCTCCTACAATGATGAACTACCGCTTTCACCATGTGTCAGTAAAATCAACTTGTCCTTCAGTTAATCACCTTTCGGATGTTGGTGTCCATTTTTCTCTCCGTGTTTGCTGAGAAAAATTCGTGACGTATTTTGCCATATAGGACACTGTGTGTTTTACTTTTCCCACGCGTGCTTCAGCTCTGTCTCTGCTATCACCAGTGGGATACTTTTGTTTTCCAACCTAAAATCATTATAACACAGTTATACTTGATTTTGAACCTAAAAAGTTTTTTTTGTGTACGTATGGAAAACTCATAATATGGCATCAATTTCCCATTGGTTTACCTGTGAACACCCATGTTCAGAAAAAAAACAGAACACGTTGAATGGCTACAGATAGAACATTCATATTCACGGGACATGTAATGAATAGGCATCATCTTTCAGATGTAGAAAGACGCCTACCAACTTGCGCTTGTATCGCACAACTCCATCGTAGGGTTGCAATTTTTTTCCGCCAGTGTACTTTAAAATTACTGCCACCCTGTTTTCTTGTTGACCGTTAACATAAATTTATACTCTATTTAAAAAGTAGTCTGATTTGTGGATTCATGAACACCGTGCTTTCACTCTTTCCAAAATGAGCCTGGCAGTTCTTCCTAAGAGCCAAGCAGCCGAAATGTCACTCGATACCCGCGTCCATTAATGCGCTCATTGAGAGTGGACGAATATTTAATATGGAACACGTACGGTGCCCGTTTTCCGTCCTGGTACTCTGTCTTACAACCTTTTTTAATAACAGCCGTAATAGAACACTTCCTTGATGCAAATTTCACTTCTGTCTTATACAGGATGTAACAGGTATAATTGTAGAAATTTATGTTGGTGACTGAGGATGATGCACTGAAAAATAGTACATCAGTATTTATGTCATTTGCAGACTAATAATTCTAACTATTCAAGTTGTTATTTTTAGGTTGGTTAGTACGTCCAAGTACATGTGGCAAGATCAAACCACTAATCCTTATTTTCCCCTGGGCAGCAGCTCAAATATTGAAATGTGGACGCGTGGACGCAAAACGATTTGTTTATACCGACAGTGATACAGTTACGACCATGCAGAAAACATCAGATCGTAAAGTTTGCGATGCGTTTGTTGGAAGACTGTTCGACGCAGAGAAAAAGCAAACAACACACTGATGTGTGTACAAATTAAGGTACCACACATAAAAATATCTGTAAAAGCATAACCATCAAGAGAGGCATGCAATCACAGATGATACGACTATTTCCCTACAGTTCCACTATTAAGCAGCCGGCAAGAAAAAATAATACTTAAATATTTCCGCGCGCGCACTAATTTCTCTTACTTTATTATGATGATCACGTCACCCTATCTAGGTCGGCGCCAACAAAATTTTTTCCCAGTCGGAAGAGAAAAGCTTTTGTTTTAATGATTGTCACCTTATCTCGCTTATCAAATCCGTGACACTCACTTCCTACTTCACAATAATGTGAAATGACCTGCCATTCACTGAACTTTTTTCGATGTCATCCGTCAATCGCCCAGTATATTCTTTATAGAAATAAATTTCAACACAAGATTTGAAATCGTCGGTTCAGTCCAAACTTTTTTGTACGTCACATGATTAATAACGTTTCTGTGGAGCCTCTGGAACCTCGCGACCGCTACGGTCGCAGGTTCGAGTCCTGCCTCGGGCATGGATGTGTGTGATGTCCTTAAGTTAGTTAGGTTTAAGTAGTTCTAAGTTCTAGGGGACTGATGACCTCAGAAGTTAAGTCCCACAGTGCTCTGAGCCATTTCAACCCTTTTTGCTGTGGAGCCACGAAATAACATTATTCTCCTGGGTGGTGGAAGAAGCGCGAAGCAATTGCTCCTAGCCAACTTTAACTGTCAGGATTCTTCTTTTGCCATAACATTCGCGTCATGTAAGTGAAAGAGACTACGGAAAGGCCAAGACTGAATGGTGGGTCGAGGGTTGACCCTCTTTCCTCGTGAATAAGATTGCAGTGCCTTAAGCCCTGTTCCACCTCTTTCTGTTTTCCAACACAAATCTTGCCAGTTTATCCCTACGCTATTGAAGGAGCTTTTGTACTGAGCTGACAAATTGATTTTTACGCACAGATTTAACCGTCTTTGCCTTACGTCAGTTCCGTGACTAGAACCCTATCAGTCACGAGCACACGCAAGATCACCGCCTGCTGCATATGACAAGGCCGTCTTGTTCAGCAGTCCACCTAAATGAAAACTTCTAGCGGATGGACATTGTAATCTCCCCCCTCCTTCCTAATTCCAGCTATTGTCCACAATAAGCAAAGTCTTATATGAAAAATTTGAGAGGAGCGAAGATTACAATAAACTTTCTTGTTTAATTAGCTTTCCGTGTAGATCTGGCTCCAGTTCTAAGGATCTGATTCCTGAAACTGAAATTCTTCCATTTTAGGTCCTCATGGACCTAAATAAATTTTAAGATTTGGTAGCAGAATTTTTGTTGTTACGTTAATATATTTTGTCACATATTATTATATCATACAGTCTTTCGCATTTTCACATTAACAAAGCCGAAATTACATTGAAACTTCCTGGCAGATTAAAACTGTGTGCCGGGTCGAGACTAGAACTCGGGACCTTTCTTTTCGCGGGCAAGTGCTCTACCATATGAGCTACCCAAGCACGACTCGCGCCCCGTTCTCACAGCTTTACTTCTGCCAGTACCTCGTCTCCTACCTTTCAAACTTAACAGAAGCTCTCCTGCGAACCTTGCAGATCTTCTGTAAGGTTTGGAAGGTAGGAGACGAGGTACTGGCAGAAGTAAAGCTGTGAGGGAGCGTGAGTCGTGCTTGGATAGCTCAGATGGTAGAGCACTTTCCCGCGAAAGGCAAAGGTCCTGAGTTCGAGTCTCGGTCGGGCACACAGTTTTAATCTGCCAGGAAGTTTCATATCAGCGCACACTCCGCTGCAGAGTGAAAATCTCACTCTCGAAATTACACTGTTCACCCAAATACAAACATAATAAAGAGTACTAGATTGCGTAATTAATAACAGAAATTTTACGTGTGCCAAGTACTTCTCAGTTTCAGATGTTCCTAAAAAAAAAAAACTTTCAACTGTACATTCAGAACTAGTATTTATCGATTATAACATCTAAAATAAAGTAATTCCTTGTCATAAAATTTAGCTTGAAATATTACATACTGTGTATAAAATTACATGAAAGTTTTTGGAAAAGCAGCTGAGATAATAATTACCTGCGCAAAATTCGAAAAACAATACTGGTATCGACAACTACTGTTGAGGGAAAATAATGCTAGAGGAGGCTGTCGCGTTACAACATCCTAGAACATACGTATTCTCTATGACCCTTTTGCAAACTAGGCGGTTGAAGCATTCATAAACAACCTAACACCCGCGTTTCTGGTTAGAAGTACCAGTTCTGCTGTTCTGACTTGTTTCTGGAAAAACTTGATTTATTCTCGCGCTCTCTGACAACCAAACATGCAGCGGCAAATCTCCCATTCGTACTGGTCACAAATGGAGACAAGAAATCGCTGTCTGGAAAGCCTGCCCTGCAGCTGCCGTTGACAGTACCGGGGGAATCACGACACAACGTTGTGCGATATTCATCTTATGCGTGTCACGGGTAACAGTCAGGCGACTGCGCTTCGACGTCGCGATAACAAATGGCCGGCGAGTGCAGCCTGTTCTGTAGGCACGCCTACCGCGTTACGCGAGCCATTAGTCACGGCCAGCGCATTCATAGCGCGGTCGCCGCCCGCGGCTGACTGCTTGCTGTACACCCTGTAGGCTCAGCTACAAACTGAGGTACAGATGTTAATAATTCTCATTCCAGGCTGTCCGCCACTGTCTTTCGCTGCAACCATTTAAGCAGCTCAACACGTCGCGACTGAGGCGCAACAGTACACGTGTACTACTGAACCACCGTGGGTAAAGCAGGCCAACTTGGATTTCCGCAAGCCTGAAAAGCTTCACGGGATCCGTCTAGCCTGCTGCACCTGACAACAGGTTGTGCTATCAATCCAACTAGACTAGCCAGGTATACAGGGTGAAAAGTATTTAAACCGACAAACTCTGGGAGGTTGTAGGGGTCATCAAAACAAATATTTTTCCCTAATGTCATTTTTTCCTATGAGGATTAGTTAAACAGGTGGAGGTCGTATTAAGCTCTTCACTTGTTAGAGGCCGTATTACGATCTTCAGTTGGTAGAGGGCGTATTACGCTCTTCAGTTGTAGACAACTGCTGTCCACCAGTGTAGCAGTGCATTGTCTCTGTTTACTAATGGAGCGATACACCTGGAGTGAGTACACTGTTATGCTTGGTGCGTACTACGTAGCGCACCACAACGGACGAGCTGCGCAGCGGGTTTATCAACAATATCCTAATCGCCACGTCCCGCAACATGCGACATTTGCTGCTGTGTACCAACGTCTGCGTGAGACCGGGACATTTAGCAGATTTCCTGGACAGGGACGTCGTCGCACGGTAAGAACGCTGCAGTTTGAGGAAGCTGTCTCGCAGTATGTGGAGCGGGATCCTTCAATCAGCACTCGTGCAAAGAACAGTCCTTCGAGAGCAAGTGTTACGTCCATTTCACTTACAGCGTGTCCACAACCTGGAACCAGTTGGTTATCCACCCAGAGCACAGTTTTTGCAGTCGTACCTGGGACACTGTGAAATGCATCCTACATTTCCATCCTCTGTTGTTTACTGATGAAGCAACGTTCGGGCGTGATGGAGTCTTCAACATGCACAATTCGCACGTTTGGAGTGAGGATAACCCACATGTCACAATTACTAGCGCTCATCAAGTGCAGTTCTTCGTTAATATGTGGGTCGGTGTTGTTGGGGACTGTTTAACTGGGCCGTGTCTGCTACCTAGGCCATTAAACGGCAGGCACTATTACAATTTTCTCACCAGAGCATTGCCGGAATTGCTGGAAAACGTCCCGCTCCCTACAAGACAACGCATGTGGTTCCGACTTGACGGGGCGTCGGCACATTTCAGTCGTCGTGTGCGTCGATTCCTGGACTGACGGTTCCCAGAAAGGTGGATTGGCGGAGGTGGTCCTGTACCATGGCCTGCTCGATCTCCAGATCTGTCCCCTCTGGAATTTTTGTTGGTTTAATTAATTTGTCGCCAGAGAAATCTTCCTCTACCGGTTTAAATAATCCTCATAGGAAAAATGACATTAGGGAAAAATATTTGTTTTGATGTCCCCTACAACCTCCCAGAGTTTGTCGGTTTAAATATTCTTCACCCTGTATATTTCCGTAGGTAGTTTCACTGCAGCTCATTTATAATACCGGTGGGAGCAGCAAAATCAGCAAACCAGACTTAAAGGAGGCTGAGGAGAAATTAATAATTGGCAAATACATAACATTTACGAAACACAGCTCCATTCCAGCAGGGGAAAAGTTTTCCCGTGTTTAAGAGGCAGCATCAAATAAATATGAAAGTGTCTCGTAGTGCAAGTTGTATAAAAAGTTATTAAAAACTCATTCACGGACCCAGAGTATGTTAAGACATATTTCTAAATTTGACCAGCAGTTTCCTCACCCTATAAATATTTTGAAAGTGGAAAAATACATAGTGGCTGACAAGTGTGTGGAAAAAAACGCAAAGGACCTGAGGCCATTTAGCAGTATACAGGCTTTCTAAATTTAGGGCAAACGTTGGTTGAAGTAGGCAAAAATACGGTTCGGTGAATATTAAAAACCACATTCTGTTGTATGCAACGTAGTCCGAAGAAAGCTTAATACAAAAGAAAAGTTTCTCATTTCGAATATGTAGTTTTCAGATTCATATAAAATGAAAACCAACTTTGTGTTTGCTAAAATGCATTTGGGGAATTTAGAATGTACTATTTTTCAGCGAACCCGCAATACACATTCTGGAAAAAAGTAATTAAAAACTGGTATACATGGAGTCATATTTGACTGAAACAGATTAAGGTTACAGAAACTAGACTTCCAAACCTTTACTTCAAAAAAATGGTTCAAATGACTCTGAGCACTATGGGACTTAATATCTGAGGTCATCAGTCCCCTAGAACATAGAACAACTTGAACATAACTAACGTAAGGCATCACACACATCCATGCCCGAAGCAGAATTCGAACCTGCGACTGTAGCAGTGGCGCGGTTCCGGACTGAAGCACCTAGAACAGCTCGGCCACCGCGGCCGGCGGTGACTTGATCTTGGTTCGAATTGAGAATAGTCAGTAGCAGTCGAGAGAGGGTGGAATTGCTGAGAAAAACGTTCATATAGAAATAAATAAATAAGCCTGAAATAAGCACAAGGAAAAAAGGGCAAATAAAAACCATCATTTTATGGACTACAATAACCCAAAGCGAACATACATTTCATTGAGCCTCATTTGTGATCATCAGATAAAAAAGAATTTCATCAACTTACGAACTTTACTCATAGCACTACAGTGGAAGGCAAACTTCCTTTAGCCTGCTCTGATTGGGCATAGGTTGTCTTGGATGAGAGTAACCGTTATGCTGATAACGTGCAGCAGCTTGCCTGCCTGGCTAACAGGCGTGCATGGGCGCCACAGTCCTACGCAAGTGCCCCAGGAATTTTGCCTCACATTGTTATAGCTCCTCGTGCGTGTTACCCATTCCTACTAAAGTGGCTACCTGCCTTACAAGATCCTGCCCTGGCCATGAAACAGGCATCAGCTCCCTCACGTACTTGCAGGCATCAGCAACCTCGTTTCACCGCTGTGATTTTGATCAAGCCTCAATTACAGCGCTACGTAAATAATAGTTGTACAATGACTCAGATAAACACATATCGGTATACTCAATAAAGTCCTCATTTACAGATACAAGGGATGCTCAATACAGACTGTCACTAATGGTCATACAACAATTTATTGTAAAATATCACTCATACAGACTTTGTACCCCTCAAAATATTTCCTTCTCTCCTCCACCCTCCCTCCCACCCCCACCCCGATGCAATACACTTGTCCCGCCTCCTTTGCCATTCCTCATTCGTTGACATCCTCTTCAGGGGCGCCTCTAAATATTTCACTGCCTTGGTCTCGTTGTCGAACCGACCTCTCTTAGGCGGCCGGTGTGGCGGTTCTAAGCGCTTCAGTCTGGAACCGCGCGACCGCTATGGTCGCAGGTTCGAATCCTGTCTCGGTCATGGATGTGTGTGATGTCCTTCAGTTAGTTAGGTTTAAGTAGTTCTAAGTTCTAGGGGACTGGTGACCTCAGATGTTAAGTCCCATAGTGCTCAGAGCCATTTGAACCCCCTTGACATCGGGGTCATCGTAGACGGAGCACAAGCTAGGATTAAATCCGACGTGCCTTTGCAAAGAACCATTGCGGCACTTGCCTGGAGCGATTTAGGGAAATGACGAAAAATCTAAATCTGAATGACCGGTCGTTGATTTGAACCATCGACCTCCTGAATGGGAGTACAGTGTTCTAACCTCTTCACCACCACGCTCGGTGAAATTAAATTAACACTATTATGATACAGCACAATGAATAGAAGAAAAATTACATTAAAACTTTTAGTAGACATTTGTGATCGTGTCGCATACTGCATAATTCAAATATACGTACAGTTAATGTTATTAGTCAATGTATCACCCGCCACACGGACTACACAACAACACTTCCTCAGGCAACTACAGTGTCATAAATTTTGGGATCGCCGAGGGTGGCAGCAATCTGAAACAGAGAGCAGTGGGTACGAAATGTTCCGAATGGTGCCGAGATTTAACGACGAGTTCTTCGGGTGCACTGTCAACTTATCGCTCCATTAGTATGGACAGCCTATTGGGGGCTAATAACATATTAATTTACTTAGGTTCCCAGTTAATAATAACATCGGCACATATGTGGCCCAAGGTGTCTCCTCGCCAGGGCAGCCCTAGATGCACTCAAGATGGCACCAGATCCTGCTTGAGAGGACTTCACGTCGGTACCTCTGTGGTACCGAGCGAAGTGGCGCAGTGGTTAGCATACCGGACTCGCATTCAGGAGGACGACGGTTCAGATCTGCGTCCGGCCATCTTAATTTAGGTTTCCCGCGATTTCCCTCCATCGCTTCAGGCAAATGCCAGGATGGTTCCTTGCAAACAGCACGGCCGATTTCCTTCCCCGTCCTTATCGAATCCGAGCTTGTGGTCCGTCTCTAATGAACTCGTTATCGAGGGGACGTTAAACGCTAATCTCCTCCTCCTCCTCCTCCACACATGAGGCTCACGACAGAAGCAATGACCTGTATAACACGCATTAAACGCTGCTCTTTGAGATAGTGATGAGATAGTGCATACTTCATTCCGGCCTTGGTGAAAATATTCCCCAACAGCTTTGCCGCGTTGCTAACACCGATTACCACCAGATCGCCTAAGTTAAGCGCTGTCGGGCTAGGCTAGGACTTGGATGGGTGACCGGTCTGCCGAACGCTATTAGCAAAAGGGGTGCACTCAGCTCTTGTGAGGCCAATTGAGCAGCTACTTGATTTGGAAGTAGTGGCGCCGAACACGAGTACTGACAATGACCGGGAGTGCGGTGTGCTGACTACATGCCCCTCCATTTCCGCATCCAGTCCCGCCTGTGAGCTGAGGATGACACGGCGGTCGGTCGGTCCCTTTGTACCTTCAGGGTCTGTTCGGACGGAGTTTAGTTCAGTTTCGTAACATTATAGCGTCATGAAATTACATAATTTGGTATCATTTGGACCTGCACCCGGCTTCCTACACGGCTGTATTAAGCGTTACACTGCAGCTGGTCTTTGCCAAATACTGTAGCTCTACGTGGAGGCTGTTTCTCACATTGGGCTGGATTTGGCATGAACAGAACAACTGTAACAAGGCCTTAATTCGCTTACGCTCGACGATAGGGAAATGGTGAACCAGAGCCGGCAGGGTGCTACGACCTGAGAACGGAGACCACCGCATGCAGCGTGAGCTTGGCGCAGCGCTCGCTCTGCCCACACCCGTTCATTTGAATACGAAATGGACGAGTTATGATGTAGATCACGTACGCGTGGGGTGCCCGGTTCTGTCTATTGAGTACGTGACGTCCCAGCAACACAGCACATGGTTTCTCTTTTCGTATGACTGAGTCTGCGAACTCCATTCACATCTGTCGTTCTTTGATTATATGAAAGACGTACCTGTGTACACAATCAGCTGTTGTACAAGCTTTATATAAATCTGTTTCAGTCTGTATGCTCCATTTCCTAGCACTGGTTCAAAATTCGTCGTATCATTTTGGTTTCTGGTGTATGAAGCATAGTTGCCTTAACATTAATATCGCCAGGCAAACATCAGTAATTTACACTACGCAACAAAATTAAAGGATCACTTTTTTGAAATCCCGTAATTATCTCCAATTGCAAAGTATAAGTTAAAAATTTGGCTGAAAGGTGTCTACAACCTTCGTCTGTAATGGAACAAAAGTCGCCGGCCGTAGTGGCCTAGCGGTTCTAGGCACTTCAGTCTGGAACCGCCCGACTGCTACGGTCGCAGGTTCGTCCTGCCTCGGGCATGGGTGTGTGTGATGTTCTTAGGTTAGTTACGTTTACGTAGTTCTAAGTTCTAAGGGACTGATGACCTCAGATATTAAGTCCCATAGTGCTCAGAGCCATTTGCACCATTTTTTTAACAAAAATCTGGCGCCGTGTGACGTCATCCTCGGGCTATGCGAGGCTTCAAACAGCAAGGTCCCATCATGCGAAAAAAGGCGATGTTATGCCATTGTTAATGATTAATGAAGCCACAGGAGGGCTCGAAACAGAAGAGCTGAAAAAGCATGAACACCCCCCATACCTGTTCGGATTGCTTTCAAATTTCGTCGAATGGTTCTGGACGGTCCCTAGTGGTTCCGCCCTATATACCGGAGCAAAACTTGCTGTCACAGAACACTCCAAAGGCGTCAGATCACAGTCAATGGGCCTGCAGCCACGCGATGTCCTTAGACAATAGTTGATACGCTTAGAAGGTGGCAGCAGTGTCGAACATTGTCAAGAATGTCGTCGCATTGCTCGTCGCACTGCGAACTATTGTTTTTGACTGCAAAATCTGTGTGCATCAACGCCCCAAAGACAGTGGCGGTTTAACTGTCGCCCTCTATGCCACCCCCTGAGGCCTTTTAGTGTCGGTTCTGGTGGCGGAGTGTCTTAAGGTTTCTCTCGGCCACCCATAATCTGAAAAGCGCGTGATTTCAATGTTGGGACCGCGCGGGATTAGCCGAGCGGTCTGGGGCGCTGCAGTCATGGACTGTGAGGCTGGTCCCGGCGGAGGTTAGATTCCTCCCTCGGGTATGAGTGTATGTTTGTCCTTAGGATAATTTAAGTAGTGTATAAGCTTAGGGACTGAAGACCTTAACAGTTAAGTCCCATAAGATTTCACACACATTTTTTTTTTCTTTCAATGCTGGGTGTCTCGGTTCTGACCTCCATCGCAAAGACGCCAAAAGAAGGTATGAAATTTGGGTAAGAGGATACGTGAGACCTTCCCATCGTGTGATACGTCCATGGTGGCTTGGTGAAATTAAGTGGCAACGTGACCTCATTAACACACCTTACATATCACATGAACTTCTGAGCTGTGGTCTTTTCTCCGCATGTGTCGACATCTTCAAGCGTTGTCGAGCCCGGGTGTGAAGTCTTAGTGCGCAACGCTTTTAGATCAGTACAGGGGAAAGTTGTAGGCAGCTTTGAGCCAAAGTTCAGACTTATATATCGCTATGAGAACAGTTACGAGGTCCCGAAAAGTGATCCACTAATTGTGTCGCGAATTGTATACTACATGTCACTAACACACTTTTGATCACTGGATAGACCTGCACTCTCGCTGAAAAGGTCTTACAAGAAATGCATATGCCGCCTTTCATATTTAACTGCTTCTCACCAAGCTGTCTGAAAATTTGTTGTAAGAACTGGCGTTCTCGGCCCCCACTCCTATCAAAATTTTTCAAATGTATGTGAAGTCTTATGGGACTTAACTGCTAAGGTCATCAGTCCCTAAGCTTACACACTACTTAACCTAAACTAACCTAAGGACAAACACACACACCCATGCCCGAGGGAGGTCTCGAACCTCCGCCGGGACCAGCCGCACAGTCCATGACTGCAGCGCCTTAGCCGCACCTATCCCAAAGGATGATAGGGATATGTTATTCGTACGCAGTTTTTATGCAGTTAACAGAAATAATTATTTATCTACGTACAAAGTTTGGTTCAAATTGCTCCAGACGTCCGTAAGCTGTGATTCTATGTCACCTACCATTCACTTTCAGGGACGGCACTATGGCAGGTACGTGGTTGTTACCTCCACAGGGCTTCTTTACAGATAGTAACTGATATGTGTAACAAGTTTGGTTGTAACCGATGGATGTACATACGTACATATATACATACATACATACATACATACATACATACATACATACACTGACCAGTCACACTAATGTGACCACCTGTCAGAAGTCTGAATTGCCACCTTTTGCAGTGCCGACCGCTGCGAAACGTGCAGGAAGAGTGTCAGTGAGGTTCTGGGACTACCGACATGGATGTGGAGCCGTGACGAATCCAGCGTCTCGGCCACCTGCGCTAGGTTAAAAGCAGTCAGTGTGGATGTATGAACCAGGTGCCTGCTGCGGAGGCCCGTACGCAGCAGCGATCTCTGAGATCTCTGATCGGTAGTTCAGGAGACACTGTTGGTAGTCTCTTGATTCATCAAGGTCAGAGGCGTCCAACTGCGGCCCGCAAGCCCAAAGCAAGTATGAATGCGGTTCAAATGGCTCTGAGCACTATGGGACTAAACATCTGTGGTCATCAGTCCCCTAGAACTTAGAACTACTTAAACTAACTAACCTAAGGACATCACACACATCCATGACCGAGGCGGGATTCAAACCTGCGACCGTAGCAGTCGCGCCGTTCCGGGCTGAGCGTATAAATGCGGTCCAAGATGTAAGCTTCTGTGACACACACACACACACACACACACACACACACACACACACACACACACACACACAAATAGACACACTCCGCAAAATTCCGTTTATAGGAAGTTATGATAAACAGAATATTTTCGATTTCAAACTCACGTCACATGATGGTATTATACCACTAGTTCATTCTATTCTTAACACTGTCACCCTTGCTACACTCGTTCTGATAACTGGTCAGTCCGACAGGAGCCTTCGTCTGTTATCCTGCTGTTATGTGAGAAATAAAATATGTAATTTCGCATTGCCTTTTTAGAATAAAGACTCGTAATGTATGAAGATGGTATCTGTTCAATGAGACATGTCCGAAAGAACAGATTCCATCGGTGACAGTGCAGCGCTTCTAGGTAGGGTCTTGATTTAATTATCATCTAGAGCGCTGCATGGTTCAAAAATGGCTCTGAGCACTATGAGACTCAACATCTTAGGTCATCAGTCCCCTAGACTTAGAACTATTTAAACCTAAGGACAACACACACATCCATGTCCGAGGCAGGATTCGAACGTTCGACCGTAGCAGCAGCGCGGTCCCAGACTGAAGCGCCTAGAACCGCTCCGGCCGGCCTCTGTTTTCAGTGTTGTTGTTAGTGTTAAGTATGTTGTATGCGGCTCAAAACACTCGTCTTCTGCAAGTGTGGCTCAGGTAAGGTAAAATGTTGGACACTAGGCGGTCAATTCCTCAATAGTTGCACGAATGTTCGCCTGTATCCGCAGATATTATTTAGTTCTGTCATCTGTAGCCCGTGGTGCGCCAGAACTGCCTTAACGCCGATTTTCGACAGTGTCTTTTTGACATACACGGTATACTATAAATGCGGCGGCACGAGAACGGTTTGGAAAATTGATTGCTTCGCAAATGCCCAGAAGCCAATGATCTTGTTCTTTTGGACGTCAGATAAACCGCTACGTTTCGACATTACGTTAACTACTGCACTGTTTTCCGCAACTCCCCGAAATGTTTTATATACTATCCACTATTAGTGCCGCCACGTGCCGTGTATGCGTAGTTATTACACGTTGACGTCGAACATAGTGATTACATGAGTGTGAATGGGTCGTGTACAATAGCAGGCATTTAGGAGTGTATAACTACGTAGTCAACCTGGACGAGACGGGTCAGCCGGCGGGCAGTGCTGGGTGTTTTGCTCGCACAGCTGTTGCAGCAGCGTCTGCAGCGCCGGCTGGCGGCTCCGAAATGTCAGGTGAGCTGCGGCGAGGCGCGGTCGCGCTGGCCTGTCTGGAGCGGAGGCGGGGCCCACGCGAGAGGTCGCGGCCGCTGGCCTTGCCAGACACGCGGCCGCCGCCGCCGCCACTCCCTGGGACCGACCCGTCCACCAACTCGCTCCAGCTCTCCCCGCGTGGCTGCTCTCTGACACTTCCGCCATCACCAATTCGTCACCTCTTCCACGCGCACCTGCCGAATTACACGGTCCAGTCACGTTAATGGGACCACCGCCTGTGTTCGGCGTCAACTTGCAATAACCACTAGCAGGGGACAGGTTGCAGCACTAGCAGTGGAGGAGGACGCGGAAAACAGTGCAGTCGTTGTCGTAATGCGGGAACTGAGCGATTTATCTGACTTCCACAAGAGCATGGTTCAAAATGTTTCAGATGGTTCTGAACACTATGCGACTTAACTTCTGAGGTCATCAGTCCCCTAGAACTTAGAACTACTTAAACCTAACTAACCTAAGGTCATCACACACATCCATGCCCGAGGCAGGATTCGAAACTACGACCGTAGCAACAGCGCGGTTCCAGACTGTAGCGCCTACAACCGCTCGGCCACTCTGGCCGGCTCACAAGGGCATGGTCACTAGCTTTCGGGCCAAGGGTGGAAGCATTTCCGAAACGACTATGTTTCTGAACTGTTCACATTGTTCCGTTGTTCAACTATACCATGCGTGGCAAAATTGTGCCATCCAAAACGGATCCGGAGGCAAGTACGCCACTTCATGGGACACAGATGACGGATGAACGACAGATGCAGAGATGTGCACGGGTGAATAGATGTGCAACTGTTGGGCAACAGACCGTCCAGATGAACCAAGGAACCATCAATAGCGTCTCCTCATCAACCGTTCAGCGAACATTGCTGCGTATGGACCTCTGCAACAGGTGCCCGGTTCATGAACTCATCCTGACTGCTGTTCAGAGGCAGTGAAAACTGGAATTTGCACCCCAATATGGCAACTGGACGTCCACTGAGAGGTGACAGGTGGGATTTTCAGATGTACCACGTTTTATGCTTATGGGGCAGATACCAGTATGGCCTGCAACAATCGTCGGATAGGTCCAGGCCAGAAGACAAAGCCTTATGGTCTGGAGACCGTTTTCGTGGCATTCCCTAGGTGATCTCATTATTCTGGACGGCACAACGGATCATCACTAGCCTACACCTATCCATCCCTAGTGCAGTTTTGTTTCCTCAGTATGACGTCGCCTACCATCAGGACAGTACAAAATGTCACATGGGTCGGAGTGTATGTGAACTGTTGGAAGAACACCAGGACGATTTTACCGTAGTGCCGTGACCACCTATCTCCCCAGATTTAAACCCAGTCCAGAATATGTGGGACAGCCTTGATCGGCCTCACCAATTCATAGTAACTAAACCACCAACAAACATTCTCATATCCGCAACAGAAAAGTAGGCAATCAAAGACTTTAAATCGACCTGACGAAAACAAATAGCCGGCCGCTGTGGCCAAGCGTTTCTAAGCGCTTCAGTCCGGAACCGCGCTGCTGCTACGGTCGCAGGTTCGAACCCTGCTTCGGGCATGGTTGTGTGTGATGTTCTTCGGTTAGTTATGTTTAAGTAGAACTAAGTCTAGGGGAGTGATGACCTCAGATGTTGTCCCATAGCGCTTAGAGCCATCTGAAAACAAATAAATCTAACAATAACACCACCAGACAATCCTAAATATAATGAAACATTACTCCCAAATAAGAGATAACCTTTACCACACGGAAAATACCATAACCACCTAAGTTTAATAAAACACCTGGAAGAATTATTCCACGAGAAATAGGAGCCTCTACATTACGCACATGGATCGTCTACCGGGAAACCTAGCGCAAGTGGCCACACTGGGGTCGTTTTGCAGCTCCACTCTATTCCTTCCTGCATGTTCTGCAACCCTCAGCACAGCGGTTGGCGTATACCACGTACAAATATCAGCGATTCCATTGCCAGTACTCAGCGAGAGGAAAATGATTGCTGTACAGGAGTTGGACAAAAACATTGATACACCGTCAGAAATGAACGTAGATGCTGATCCTAGTTAAGCCTGCAGGTTGCGCTGTTGTACTAGTATTTGACCACGAACGGCACCTGTGCCGTATCCTCAGTACGTTGAAAGCGTCCGTCGTGGTCAGAACAGTGCTCTGTAGTTATGAGGGCATTATGTCGGAGCTAAGACTCCGAACGTGGTCATATTGTTCGTGCTCGTAAGGTCGGTGCTTCCATAGCCAAGGTAGACGGCTATAAACCCATGTTCTAACACACTATTTACATGTGAACTGAAGCCGCTGGCGTGAAAAACTTTTTTCGCGTTGGAGGATTTTAAATTCTGGCATGTGTGCGAGCAAAATCTTTCGCAATACCATTTTATAACGGCCAAAGGCCAAAACTGCAATTGTGAAATAGTTTCTGCACTCAACGGCGAATATGATGTTCTTAAAAAATAGTTCTATTTATTATTGTTTCATCTTTTTTAATCTTCTCCATACCCACACTAAATACCATTATTTCAAAAATAAGAGTCGGTCGATGAATTTTGAGTTTTATTTTCGGGTTATGTGGCCAAAAATCGTATGCTATTTACCATAACATGCAATTTTTCAAACTTTGAAGGTAAGTGTTCACACTACAAGATCACAGTAGATTCCACCCTACTGCGTCATCTATGGAAACATGGACACAGACAGGCCATTGACCTCCAGACTTTCCTCCTTCCGCCTGAAGAATACCGATGTCCTCTAGTGGAGCACTCTAGTTCATCTTCTGGAATCTCGGCAGCGTTTCCGACTCCTAGCAAGATTCCAACACTCCGGGCAATGGTCCTATAGATCATTAATAAAAAGACGATAAGACGGGCCTATGAACTGTAGCCTTCACAGTTTCCTTGGTCGAATACTTCTCGCGAGACTCGCAGTGAAGAGGAGGGAACGGGAATTACGAGATTCTTTTAGCATTCCGTCGGAGTCCGGCATGTGACAAAGGAAGCCGCGGCTGTCTGACCAGCAAGTGTGGAACAAAGGAAGCGGCGGCCTTGCTGGACGTGGGAAAGACCAGCTGAGTGCGAAGCTGACTCAGTGGCTGACTGATGAGCCCGGTCGCTACCCGGCGGCTCGGCGCGTTCGCTCTTTAAGGGCGCCGCCTCCGACGCTGCTACTACTGGTACCTGTTCGACCGGCTGTGTGGTGCAGGGGCCGAGAATACGTCTTATTAGGCGACAAGTCCCCTAAATTTCGAAGGCGCCGTGAATCATGTGCAAAACGCCGTCGTTATAGGTTTATGACTGGTGTATTGCCTACCTGTAACCTTTTCCTTACTTAAAAAACAACCTGCACGGCTTTTATATGAAAATCTTCCCCGACTTCCGACCCACGGAAATGTAAAAACTGTCTCCAGTGGCAGACACTTCATGCCGACTCTCAGTCACGCGCAATGATAAAACTCAGATACTGCAATTATTATTATTATTTTCGAATTGCAGTAGTTCGATGTGTTGTGTGTAATCGATATGGTAGAGAGGATCCCTGACACCAGGCAGCGCTGTTGCCAGCTTCCAACCATGCAGTGCAAAAGGCTCGCCTGTAGTCGCCTACAACTGCAGCGCTGCCACAGCAACCTACACAAAATAGTGTTAACCTGACTGGCCGTATCAGACGCGCGAAAACTATATACGATCGAATTTCTTGTCTCAACTGGCTACTCGTGACAAGTGCGTCTACTGCAGCACCCCTGGCGTTTTATTCCCGTACTGAGTCTTGACTCAGTGGTCATTTTCGTTAAGGCCAGTATTACTCTATCAAATTTCTTTGTAAAGATTTGATCAAAGATGTGATCAAACATCCGTCAAAGATCTTTGACGTGGTGTTAAAAAGGGGTATTACACTTTCATCATATTTTTCGTCAAAGTTCAAGGTGGCTGACAAAAACAACCTGTTATTAACTGCAGCAGTTGCATGTACCACAACTGCACTGTGTGCATATACGGAAGAGAAGCGGGGGAAAAAAGGAAACGTACCTGAGTGAAGCCGTGGGTTTTACGACGACACGATAAAAGCATTCAACAAAATTTGTTACGTTAGCTTATAGAGGAGGACGTCAAGTCATACATCAATTACTTAAGAATGGATGAGCATACATTTCTGTATATGCCCAGTGAAGTGTATCCTCGTATCACAAAGCACAATACTCACTTAAGAACTGCTATATCTGCAGAAGACAGACTCACTGTAACACTCGGATTCTTTGCTACAGGAGAGAGTTAGGTTAGGTTAAGTCACCTTCTTAATCTACTTTTGTATTCAGGGTGCCTCACGTTGTAAAGCGCCTCATCAGCTTCATACATGTCTATTAATTTTATAGTTGTCCGTACACACCAATTGTATTTGCCGGCAATGTTTATAAAAACACTATAGATGACAGACCGCTGCAGCCATGCTAGTGGTAACGTGTCACGTTGCAGTGAATAGCAGACAAGCGACTTCTTTGATCAAACCTACAGCGAGGCCCTAGATTTGATCAAATATTTGACGACATTTGACAAAGCTCCCTTTTCCACCATCAAATTTCTTTGACAAAGATATTTGACAAAGGTATTGGACAAAGAAATTTGATAGTATAATACCGGCCTTACATGCCAGTGTTAGCATTGCTGATATTGTGAGAGCCATCTGTTGTGCAGTTTCGCATCTAAGCAGTGAAAAAGAGGTTATGAGCGACTATTCTTTTTACGGAAAATGGAAATATAGTCTAGTAACCAAATGTAGCAACAAACAATGACAGTCCAGTTGGTTAATGACCAAAGCAGAATTCGTAGTGGAAGTTCTTGGCAGAGGTCGTGTGGCACATTCTCTTCACTCTTGAGAGCTGAAAGAACAGGATAAGTATCATCCAAATATTTCAGAGCATATACATTTATTTGCTCGAGAAAATATATACTTGCAAACACATCAGGCAATATGTACAACGCAGTAAATGGGGCGCTTTTGCTGTATCCTTTGTATCTTGTTTTCTTGCGAAGTGATGCATAATAATGAAAATTATCTTTCTTGTTCAATAATTCCGACATTTTCGCTGCTAAAATAATTTTCAGTAAAACATGTTTATCTGTTGACGTTCTTATTTATGCATAGTGTAGGTTTTTTCTGTAAAACTTAGCTGTTGAACAACAACAGTAGGTAGAAAAAAAATCAGGACCTTGTGTAAGTGTTCAATGTGCCACGTAAACAAAATAAACAATGTTACAAAGATTAAGAAGATACGAAAACACAAAATCCACTTCTATAACACGGGTGAGCTCGACCACCATATATTATAACTTCCAATTCTAGCAGACGTCGCCATAGTAACTTGTCTCTGCGCATGCGCAGTGTGCAGCATACTCGGAAATTTAGAACTCCACAGTCGACACCATCTATAGATCACTGACGCCATAGACACAGTCGCTTCGTGGTTGGTTGCTGATTCACACGAGAGCACGGAAGGTGCACGCATTTCGAGTACTGGATTTTGACCAGAAAGTCGCTCGTGTAAAACGGACTTAAGACCGCTACTAGAAGAAGGCAACTAGCTGCGCAACAGGGCATTGCAGTAAGTGGAACCTACATAGCAGAGAGCAATTGGTAGCGCCGCTAATCGCCGTATGCGGGTGCACGGGCAAACTATGCGACACTCTAGTACGGGCTCTTCGCCTCGCTATCCTCTAATAGCGTACTTAATAAGATACGGGATAATTGTTGCAACGCATGGAAATAGCATTAACTTTTGGAAATAAGTGTGGGAATACAAAATGATATTGTGCCATTTAACATACACTGAAGAGCCAAAGAAACTGGTACACCTGCCTAATATCGTGGCATGGACTCGACTAATGTCTGAAGAAGTGCTGGAGGGAATTGACACCATGAATCCTTCAGGGCTGTCCATAAATCCGTAAGAGTAAGAGGGGGGTGGAGATTTCTTCTGGACAGCACGTTGCAACGCGTCCCAGATATGCTCAACAATGTTTATTCTGGAGAGTTTGGTGGCCACTGGTAGTGTTTAAACTCAGAAGTGTGTTCCTTGAACCACTATGTAGCAATTCTAGTCGTGTGTTGTCTCCATACCTGTACACGCCCACTCGCTCGATACAACATGAAACGAGACTCGTCCGACCAGGCAATATACACTCCTGGAAATGGAAAAAAGAACACATTGACACCGGTGTGTCAGACCCACCATACTTGCTCCGGATACTGCGAGAGGGCTGTACAAGCAATGATCACACGCACGGCACAGCGGACACACCAGAAACCGCGGTGTTGGCCGTCGAATGGCGCTAGCTGCGCATCATTTGTGCACCGCCGCCGTCAGTGTCAGCCAGTTTGCCGTGGCATAGGGGGCTCCATCGCAGTCTGTAACACTGGTAGCATGCCGCGACAGCGTGAACGTGAACCGTATGTGCAGTTGACGGACTTTAAGCGAGGGCGTATAGTGGGCATGCGGGAGGCCGGGTGGACGTACCGCCGAATTGCTCAACACGTGGGGCGTGAGGTCTCCACAGTACATCGATGTTGTCGCCAGTGGTCGGCGGAAGGTGCACGTGCCCGTCGACCTGGGACCGGACCGCAGCGACGCACGGATGCACGCCAAGACCGTAGGATCCTACGCAGTGCCGTAGGGGACCGCACCGCCACTTCCCAGCAAATTAGGGACACTGTTGCTCCTGGTGTATCGGCGAGGACCATTCGCAACCGTCTCCATGAAGCTGGGCTACGGTCCCGCACACCGTTAGGCCGTCTTCCGCTCACGCCCCAACATCGTGCAGCCCGCCTCCAGTGGTGTCGCGACAGGCGTGAATGGGGGGACAAATGGAGACGTGTCGTCTTCAGCGATGAGAGTCGCTTCTGCCTTGGTGCCAATGATGGTCGTATGCGTGTTTGGCGCCGTGCAGGTGAGCGCCACAATCAGGACTGCATACGACCGAGGCACACAGGGCCAACACCCGGCATCATGGTGTGAGGAGCGATCTCCTACACTGGCCGTACACCTCTGGTGATCGTCGGGGGGACACTGAATAGTGCACGGTACATCCAAACCGTCATCGAACCCATCGTTCTACCATTCCTAGACCGACAAGGGAACTTGCTGTTCCAACAGGACAATGCACGTCCGTATGTATCCCGTGCCACCCAACGTGCTCTAGAAGGTGTAAGTCAACTACCCTGGCCAGCAAGATCACCGGATCTGTCCCCCATTGAGCATGTTTGGGACTGGATGAAGCGTCGTCTCACGCGGTGTGCACGTCCAGCACGAACTCTGGTCCAACTGAGGCTCCATGTGGAAATGGCATGGCAAGCCGTTCCACAGGACTACATCCAGCATCTCTACGATCGTCTCCATGGGAGAATAGCAACCTGCATTGCTGCGAAAGGTGGATATACACTGTACTGGTGCCGACATTGTACATGCTCTGTCGCCTGTGTCTTTGTGCCTGTGGTTCTGTCAGTGTGATCATGTGATTTATCTGACCCCAGGAATTTGTCAATAAAGTTTCCCCTTCCTGGGACAATGAATTCACGGTGTTCTTATTTCAATTTCCAGGAGTGTATTTCCAGTCATCAACAATCCAATGTCGGTGTTGACAGTTCCAGGCGAGGCGTAAGGCTTTGTGTCGTGCAATCATCAAGGGTACACAAGTGGGCCTTCGGCTCCGAAAGCCCAAATCGATCATGGTTCACTGAATGGTTCGCACGCTGACACTTGTTGATGGCCCAGCATAGGAATCTGCAGAAAGTTGCGGAAGAGTTGCACTTCCGTCACGTTGAACGATTCTCTTAAGTCATCGTTGATCCCGTTCTTGCAGGATCTTTTTCCGGCCGCAGCGATGTCGGAGATTTGATGGTTTACTGGATTCCTGATATTCACAGTACACTCGTGGAAATGGTCGTACGGGAAAATCTCCACTTCATCGTTACCCCGGAGGTGCTATGTCCCATCGTTCGTGCGCCGACTATAACACCATGTTCAAACTCACTGAAATCTTGATAACCTGCCATTGTAGCAGCAGGAACCGATCTAACTACTGCGCCAACGTTGCGAACCGCAGCGTCGTATTTTGCGTCTTTTCATATCTCCGTATTTGAATACACATACCGATACCAGTTTCTTTGGCGCTTCAGTGTGAAAAAGTGTTCTTTGCATGATAAACACATATGTGAAAGCTGTTGATTGGTTGTTTGTTTGTTTTTACCTAAGTTATATACTGTTAGAATCGGTCATTAATATATTTATGAGGAGTTAAGTAATGATTGTGAGTTGCAATGTATCAGTACATTGTTTTTTGCTGAAAACACTTGTTTAGTTGTGTGTCGATTCTCGATATATATTCTTCTATGTAGCCATGAAATTCATGAAATGACGACTTTGAGATAGTGAAAAATTTAATGTCTTTTGTTCTTATATTGTTAAACAGGGTCTAACACAAATAACCAGTCAAGTAACATACATATCATGTTTTCGCGTTTTCCTAAATCGTCTGATTTTCTTTTTTAATAGAAATGCAAAGAGATAAAGTTCTTTGTAGGATGCCGCTCTCTCAAGTGACCATTCCCAGGTGAAAAGGTGGCCAACTCATGAGCACGCTGGCAACCAGCAGCACCACCAATGACGTCACAAGTGGCTCTGCTAGCTGTCCTGTAACAGCGGCCTAATTGTACTGAACCTTCTCTGGTCGAACGGATTATAGCCAATGACATTATGGCGCTTCGGTAGCCATCCATATTGCATCATCCTTGACGCTGGGTAATTTTAGACAGACTACGTCTTTCGATCAGATATTACAGTTGTTTGCTTTCGCCGTTTCAAAATTTGAACCAATCTTTTAATTAACGAATGAACTAAAGATATCACACCAACGGGCAGAGAATGATGATAAAGACAATCATAAGAAAGGAACTTAGTTACAAAAGTGACATGAAAAAGTTATTAGTTACTAAGAACTTAAATATGAATATTAAGTTATGTGTATTTCTGAGTCGATCGAGAGATGGCGATAGCCTGATATTGTTTCTGAGATACAGGAGTATTTTTGCGACTCCACAAGTATTGGCATTAATAAGTTGTCAGTTATCGACAAAATGGCAATTTCCGCTAAAATGATGCCCTTTGTGAGAAGGAGCCCACTTTCACACGTAATGACTCCACTGCTAAGTGAGATTGGCAAGAAAAAGTCGCCAGAGCCTAGCAGCCTAACATCACTGACCAATTCCTTAACAACTTACGCCGAAAAGACCCATTATGATCTTGGTCACTGAAAGTAGTTTCATATTCTCCCGTGACCAGTATTTGCGAAATTCCAGTTGTATTCTATAATATGCATCGCTGATCATGTTAAATACGACTGGGCGGAAATACTTGACGTAAATTCACCCTGGTAATACATTGGTTGGTTTGTTGGTTTGGGGGAAGGGACCAAACAGCGAGGTCATCGTTTCCATCAGATTAGGCAAGGATGGAGAAGGAAGTAGGCCGAACACTTTCAAAGGAACCATCCCGACATTTGCCTGAAGCGATTTAGGGCTGCTAATAGGAAAATAAATCAGATGTTCTTGTGTATCACGCTCTGACATGAGAGGTTCCCTTTTGTAATCGAATATGGCGAAGGTTAGACGATGCTTTGGATGTTAAATTGACCGTCACTGCATTTGATTACCGCATAATGTTAACGCAGCATTGACACCGCTGATCACCTCGTAACGTCGTGGCTGAAGCACTCGTTAAAAGACGCACCATCTCTTCGTGACTGCCGGCTCCCATTGTCTCTAGAGCTTCAGGTGGAATTCCACTTTAATTGTTCCATAAACGATCGTTGAGTCGTGAACTTTGCACCTTTAACAAGCGAGCAGCGGAACTATTCGCGTCACCGTTACCACAAGTGACTCTAGCCACATACCTCCTCCGCTATTTCTCGTGACGCATCGTTAAAGTTTGTTACAGAATACACATGGTATATACCGTTCTCCTCAGCTATAGACCGCTGGAGACCTCCCTAAGCTGTTACAGCGATATATCGCCCGTGGTGCGTAGACTTGAAGTAATCGAATTCAACCAACCTGCTGCTTATACTATTGCGCTTATTCCAAATTATTGCATTCATATTACAAAACACAGCATTGTTTTTTTATTTTGTCGCGGAGACATCTTTCGCCAACTACGTGTCATTTTAGGTAGCTGTTTTGTTATTTGTGTATGAAAATATGTAGCGGTTTTGGTATATTTTTTAACAGTAATATTATCTTTAGGTTGTGTTTTAAAACACGTTTTTTAAATTGGTTTCTACCATCATTCATGTAATTTTTGAGATAAATTGCACCCTGTTATGCATATATCTAAGGCTTCATAGTATGTCGTCTAGAAGATATCGAAGAAATACTGCTTTTTATGTGGTTGGCTTTAACTGTAAAACGAGTGTTTTCGTCAAATGTTTGTTTTTGGGGTTCTTCAAATAAGAAGTAGGACAACGTGTGAGGTCACACTTTTATTCATTTCATTCTGTATTTTTTTCGATCTGGCATTCTAAAACGTGTGCTACTACACAGCTTTCTAAGGCACTAATTAGAATTGTAAAAAGGTGTTTCAAATTAGTGACAATGTATGAATGGAAATGACATGAGTGTTTCTTTTTTCATTATAAAAGTATTTTTTTCTTAAGTCAACGTCATACGTCAGCTTGTACTCTGTCATCAGTGAGTATCTATTTCATATTTTAAATAGGATTTTATTTTCGCACAATATTATTCATTTTCTTGTCCCTATAGGGACTTGCTGATGATGCCACCGAGACACCAAAACATTGTTTGTCTAAAGAAATAAATAATAATTTGGGTTTTTACCAAGCGGGCGGATTCCATTCGTATCATTTTTTCTGCAATAATGCTTATGGCGCAAAACCACAAACCAGACAATTAATTGCTATACTCTGTCTCGATGCAAGCGTGGTATCATCCAAAAATCGCAGTGCCACATCACAGTCGGCAATGCGAATCGATAACACAGATAATGGCGATGCCTCGCTGCAGTCTGCAATGACGAGTAGGAGAGCCTAATAGAAGACATACCCTCTTGTCAGCACAGCAGCGCTCTAGCACAGAGGTTAATATTGAGCCGAGCATGGAAGCGCTCTGTCCTAGTTACTGACCTCAGCTGAAGCAGTCAGAATCATCAACTAGGATTAAACTGTTATTCAAGTCTCAGATGGAAATCCACTTTTGTAAATTTGAAAATTGCACTTAAATAGAAGAGTTTGTTAATTAGTGCATCAAGTGGTGCTTCAATAGTCAATGACCGTTGCAAAATTATCAAGCAATCCTGTAGCAAAGGATAGTGCAAAGTAAAGAAAATCTTTTTATCATTCATATAATAGAGCGAAATAATACACAAAGAAACTGGTACACCTGCTTAATATCGTGTAGAGCCCCGGCGAGCAAGCAGAAGTGCCGCAACAAGACGTGGCATAGATACGACTAATGTCTGAAGTAGTGCTAGATGGAATGACACAATGAATCCTGTAGGACTATCCATAAATCCGTGAGTGCGAGGGGGTGGAGATGTCATCTGAACAGCACGTTGCAAGACCTCCCAGATATGCTCAATAATGTTTATGCGGGGGGAGTTCGGTAGCCAGCGCAAGTGTTCAAGCTCAGAAGAGTGTTCCTGGAGCCACTCGGTAGCAATTATGGGCGTGTGGGGTGTCGCATCGTCCTCCTGGAATTGCTCAAGCCCGTCGGAATGCACAATGGACATGAATGGATGCAGGTGATCGGACGGGATGCTTACGTACGTGTCACTTATCACAGTCATATCTAGACGTAAAACCCAAGTACGCTAAAGATTGTGCATACGCAAAAACAATGGACTGTGGCGTCGCTCCCTGACATCGGAACTCAACCTATTCTCGCCGCGTTCACTCGTTTTGTAGTAATGAATTTTGTCTTCTTAGTCTATATTTCATTCTTCATTCTGCTTTTGTGGCATATTGTGGAGGTCGAATGAGGATTTGATGTCTTTCCTACGAGTGTTCTCCCACAAGAATGGCCAAATATCTAAAAGCAAAAAATTACGTTCTTAAGAAAAAAATTACGTCGCAGCACGAAGGAATTATCCGAATGACACGGAAAGCGATAGATCTGATGTTCTTGTGCAGGGAAACAAATTATTACAATTTCAGAAGAATTGGATGTTTTTTCAAGAGAAGAACACAAACTGAGCACGTCAGTAACGCGTTTGTCCACTTCTGGCCCCAATGGAAGCAGTTATTCGGCATAGCATTCGTTGAATAGAGTTGCTGGGTGTCCTCCTGAGGGATATCGTGCAAATTCTGTCCAATTGGCAAGTTAGATCGCCGAAATCAAAAGCTGGTTGGAGGACACCGCCCGTAATGCACCAAACTTTCTCAACTGCTAAGGTAAGGTTTGGCAAGCACGATGTCAAGCAGTATAAACTATCGCCGACGGGGTTTCCAATTAGAAGTTTTGAAATACTGGGTAGCATGGAGGTTGGGTCCCACGTGCCACTGGATATTGAAGGACCATTGAATAGCATGTCGTAAATTACGATTGTGTACCAATTTCTATTCCTGCGATTATAGCGCCATCTGTGGCGAAACGAAAAAATTGCTTCAGACAAAACGTATGTAGACTTTGCACTAGAATCGTATTCTGCAATAAAAATGGGATTCCCGCTGAATATTTCAAAGTTGCCCCTCCACCACCCACGTACAGGGTGGGGTGGGGTGACGAGTGTGGTATAATTGGATGTCCCTCTTCGAGACAAACAAAAGTGGATTATAATTTTTTTTTGATCCGATGTGTAGTTTTCGAGATATTTCAATGTCTTCAGTTAAAATGAACATCTATATCAGTCGTGCATTGCAGATTGCGTAAAACCTATAGATAGACGCAGTTCAATAACACTGTATATATAGTATACATATACAAATACATATATGTGCACACACACACACACACACACACACACACACACACACACACACCTGTGTGTACGTATATAGGGTGTTTCAGAAGTGATGGCCAATAATTCACGCATGGAAAGTACAGGCCAAATGTAGCTACAAAGCTCGAATAAACATGGGTTCGCTAATCAACCGTTGTTGAGATACAACATATTTTCTGCTGCGTTTCATCAGTGTTCAGAACACATGGCATCTCTAAAAGTTAAGCTAGATAGAGTACTTTCCAATGCAAAATCCGCCACACACTGCTATGAGTCAGGACACGCCCTTGGGTAGCACTCCTTCTTACTGAAGTACTCGCACGTTCGTGTACAATGCGTAACACCCTTTCCCCAACATAGGCTGTCATGGATCTGGATCGACCTTTCGCACGTGGTGTGCGAAACTCCCGGTTGCTCAAAGGCGCCGCTGTAACCGTCTAAATGTACGTCAGTCGGGTTGCCTGCGGAGAGGAAAAGGTTCTTTATAAGATTGACAGCCTCAAGGGCACTCCCATTCGCTTTGCCATACATGAAGTGCATGTCATCGTATTCTTCATTGGTGTAACCAATGTCCGTGGGTTTAAGTAGTTCTAAGTCTAGAGGACCAATGACCTCAGATGTTAAGTCCCTTAGTGCTTGGGCCTTCACGTTCGTAACTGATTGTGAGGGCAAAGTACACGGAGGGGGAAGGGAAGTTGTTGCGCATGCATAAACAAACAGATGGTCGATCTCAAACCTTGAGTTGCCACCGTAAACGCCGCGGTGTCTAGGGGCGTTTGCAGATGGTTCCCAACTCGAATTAATGCGATACCTCGGCAACGGTTGATTTGCGAACATATGTTTATTGGACCTTTTTTGCTACTTTTGGCCTGTGCTTTCCATATTTTGAATTATTGTCCACTTCTTATGAAACACCCTCCATACGTATGTATGTGCATATTCATACACCTGTCAAGTTATTAAAAAATTGGAGACTACTGTAAATTAATTAAAGAAGAATGCAACTATCTTTTTTGTTGATAGAACCAACTTTGTATGTTTTTCGCCTGAAGCATGGACTACAGCATCGAAATTTTTCCAGACTTTACTCTTTCTCAATTGCACCAAATTCACAACAAAAGAGGAAAGGCCGCTGGTCCTGATGGGATACCAGTTCGATTTTACACAGAGTACGCGAAGGAACTTGCCCCCCTTCTTGCAGCGGTGTACCGTAGGTCTCTAGAAGAGCGAAGCGTTCCAAAGGATTGGAAAAGGGCACAGGTCATCCCCGTTTTCAAGAAGGGACGTCGAACATGTGCAGAACTATAGACCTATATCTCTAACGTCGATCAGTTGTAGAATTTTGGAACACGTATTATGTTCGAGTGTAATGTCTTTTCTGGAGACTAGAAATCTACTCTGTAGGAATCAGCATGGGTTTCGAAAAAGACGGTCGTGTGAAACCCAGCTCACGCTATTCGTTCACGAGACTCAGAGGGCCTTAGACACGGGTTCACAGGTAGATGCCGTGTTTCTTGACTTCCGCATGGCGTTCGATACAGTTCCCCACAGTTGTTTAATGAACAAAGTAAGAGCATACGGGCTATCAGATCAATTGTGTGATTGGATTGAGGAGTTCCTAGATAACAGAACGCAGCATGTCATTCTCAATGGAGAGAAGTCTTCCGAAGTAATAGTGATTTCAGGTGTGCCGCAGGGGAGTGTCATAGGACCGTTGCTATTCACAATATACATAAATGACCTGGTGGATGACATTGGAAGTTCACTGAGGCTTTTTGCAGATGATGCTGTGGTGTATCGAGAGGTTGCAACAATGGAAAATTGTACTGAAATGCAGGAGGATCTGCAGCGAATTGACGCATGGTGCACGGAATGGCAATTGAATCTCAATGTAGACAAGTGTAATGTGATGCGAATACATAGAAAGTTAGGTCCCTTATCATTTAGCTACAAAATAGCAGGTCAGCAACTGGAAGCAGTTAATTCCATAAATTATCTGGGAGTACGCATTAGGAGTGATTTAAAATGGAATGATCATATAAAGTTGATTGTCGGTAAAGCAGATACCAGACTGAGATTCATTGGAAGAATCCTAAGGAAATGCAATCCGACTACAAAGGAAGTAGGTTACAGTACGCTTGTTCGCCCACTGCTTGAATACTGCTCAGCAGTGTGGGATCCGTACCAGATAGGGTTGATAAAAGAGATAGAGAAGATCCAACGGAGAGCAGCGCGCCCCGTTACAGGATCATTTAGTAATCGCGAAAGTGTTACGGAGATGATAGATAAACTCTAGTGGAAGACTCGGCAGGAGAGACGCTCAGTCGCCCGGTACGGGCTTTTGTTAAACATACCTTCACCGAAGAGTTAAGCAATATATTGCTCCCTCCTACGTATATCTCGCGAAGAGACCATGAGGATAAAATCAGAGAGATTAGAGCCCACACAGAAGCATACCGACAATCCTTCTTTCCACGTACAACACGAGACTGGAATAGAAGGGAGAACCGAAAGAGGTACTCAGGGTACCCTCCGCCACACACCGTCAGGTAGCTTGCGGAGTATGGATGTAGATGTAGATGTAGATCATTTGATTTTCGTCATACGCCCTCCAGAGACTTACAAAACACAGCATCGTCATAGGCCACAGCACGGCGAGAGTCGTTCATTTTCTCCCTGTCAGTGCTACACCGCAGCAACAAGATATGCACTCGCCTTCCGTGCTAGGTCACGGCTTTTGTAAGAGGGAATAAATCGGGCGCGCGGAGTGGCTAAGCGGTTTCAGGCACCTTGTCATGGATTGGGGACCCTCCCGCCGGAGGTTCGAGTCCTCCCTCGGACATGAGTGTGTCTGTGTTGTTCTTACCATAAGTACTGGCCATTAAAATTGCTACACCAAGAAGAAATGCACATGATAGACGGGTATTCATTGGACAAATATATTATACTGGAACTGACATGTGATTACATTTTCACGCAATACGAGTGCATAGATCCTGAGAAATCAGTACCCAGAACAACCACCTCTGGCCATGATAACGGCCTTGATACGCCTGGGCATTGAGTCAAACAGAGCTTGGATGGCGTGTACAGGTACAGCTGCCCATGCAGCTTCCACACGATACCACAGTTCATCAAGAGTAGTGACTGGCGTATTCTGACGAGCCACTTCGTCGGCCACCATTGACCAGGCGTTTTCAGTTTGTGAGAGATCAGGAAAATGTGCTGGCCAGGGCAGCAGTCGAACAATTTCTGTATCCAGAAGGGCCCAGCACAGGACCTGCAACATACGGTCATGCATTATCCAGCTGAAATGTAGGGTTTCGCAGGGATCGAATGAAGGGTAGAGCCACGGGTCGTAACACATCTGAAATCTAACATCCACTGTTCGAAGTGCCGTCAGTACGAACAAGAGGTGACCGAAACGTGTAACCAATGGAACCCCATACCATCAAGGCGGGTGATACGCCAGTATGGCGATGACGAACACACGCTTCCAATGTGCGTTCACCGCGATGTCGACAAACACGGAAGCGACCATCAAGATACTGTAAACAGAACCTGAATTCATCTGAAGAAATGACGGTTTGCCATTCGTGCACCCAGGTTCGTCGTTGAGTACGCCATTGCAGGCGCTCCTATCTGTGATTCAGCGTCAAGGGTAACCGCAGCCATGGTCTCCGAGCTGCTAGTCCATGCTGCTGCAAACGTCGTCGAACTGTTCGTACTGACGGTTGTTGTCTTGCAAACGTCCCCATCTGTTGATTCAGGGATCGAGACGTGGCTGCACGATCCGTTACAGCCATGCGGATAAGATGCCTGTCATTCGACTGCTAGTGATACGAGGCCGTTGGGATCCAGCGCGACGTTCCGTATTACCCTCCTGAACCCACCGATTCCATATTCTGCTAACAGCCATTGGATCTCGACCAATGCGAGCAGCGATGTCGCGATACGATAAACCGCAATCGCGATAGGCTACAATCCGACCTTTATCAAAGTCGGAAGACCCGCGTGTGTCTCGGGTCCCTAGGGCCGTGTACGGAGGCGGCACACACGCCGGCTGGCGCCGGCCTAGCCGCGCCGCCCACGCGTGCCGGCTGCACGCTGCCGGGTCCACGAGACGGGCCCAGCCGTCTTCCGCCTCCCACGCAGCACGCTGCGCCGCCCACCACAGACCGCCCCGTCGCGGAAGGACGAGGAAGCCGACGGCGCGGCGCCTGTGGGTCGCTGGCGCGTCTCGCACCGCCTCACAAAACATCATATCCTACACTGAGGTGACGAAAGTCAATCGATAGCGATATGCACATATGCACATGGCAGGAGTATCACTTACGCTAGCGGAACAAACCACGGTAGCAGTTACTTCTGTAAAATATCTGGGAGTTTGCGTACGGAACGATTTGAAGTGGAATGATCATATAAAATTAATTGTTGGTGAGGCGGGTGCCAGGTTGAGATTCATTGGGAGAGTCCTTAGAAAATGTAGTCCATTAGCAAAGGAGGTGGCTTACAAAACACTCGTTTGGCCTATATGTGAGTATTGCTCATCAGTGTGGGATTCGTACCAGGTCGTGTTGACAGAGGAGATAGAGAAGATCCAAAGAAGAGCGGCGCGTTTCGTCACAGCGTTATTTGGTAAGCTTGATAGCGATACGGAGATGTTTAGCGAAGTAAAGGTTCTCTGCATCGCGGTGTAGCTTGCTGTCCAGGTTTTGAGAGGGTACGTTTCTGGATGAGATATCGTATATATATTGCTTCCCCCTACTTATACCTCCCGAGGAGATCACGAATGTAAAATTAGAGAGATTCGAGCGCGCACGGAGGCTTTCCGGCAGTCGTTCTTCGCGCGAACCATACGCGAGTGGAACAGGAAAGGGAGGTAATGACAGTGGCACGTAAAGTGCCCTCCGCCACACACCGTTGGGTGGCTTGCGGAGTATAGATGCAGATGTAGATGTAAACAAGGTACAAACGGGTAGTGCATGGCGTAGCAGTCATTAGTACTTAGCCGTGGAAAGGTTTCCGACGTGATTGTGGCCCCACGACGTGAATTAACAGAATTTGAACGCGGAATGGTAATTGGAGTTGGACACATTTAGAAAATAGTCAAGGAATTTAATATTCCGAGATCCACAGTGTCAAAGGTGTGCCGAGAATACCACACTTCAGGCATTACCTCTCTTCACCCTCAGTGGCCGACAGTCTTCACTTAATGGCCGAAGGCAGCGGAGTTTGCCCAGAGTTGTTTGTGCTACAGACGAGCGACACTGCATGAAGCAACCGCAGAAATCAACGTGGGACGTACGGCTATTGTTTCCGTTAGGACAATGCGCTAAATCTGGCGTTAATGGGTATATGGCAGCAGACGACCGACGTGAGTGCCTTTTCTGACAGCACGACATCGCCCGCAGCGTCTCTCCTGGGCTTGGCCATACTGATTGGACCCTAGACGACTGGAAAACCGTGGCCTGGTCAGATGAGTTCCGATTTCAGTTCGTAACAGCTAATGGTAGAGTACGAGTGTGGCGTAGACTCACGAAGCCATGGACCCAAGTTGTCAACATGGCATTGTGCGAGCTGGTGGCGCCACCATAATGGTGTGGGCTGTGTTTACATGGAATGGATCGGGTCCTCTGGTCCAACTGAACCGATCATTGGCTGGAAATGGTTATTTTGGACTACTTGGAGCCATCCACGGAATTCGTATTCCCAAATAACGATGGAATTTTTTTGGGTGTCAGTGCACCATTTCATTGGGTCACAATTGTTCGCGACTGTTTGAAGAACATTGTGGGCAATTACACTGAATGATTTGGTTACCCAGATCTGCCGACGTGATACCCATTGAACATTTCTGGGACATAATCGAGAGTCCAGTTCGTGCTCAAAATCACGATAATACTTTGGCAATTATGGACGGCTATAGAGGCAGCATGGCTCAGTATTTATGCAGAGGACGTCCAACGACTTACTGAGTCCATGCCACATCAAGCTGCTACAATACGTCGGGCAAAAGGAGCTCCGACTCGATGTTAAGAGGTATCCCATGACTTTTGTTACCTCACTGTACTGCACTCCCATTCCAATGATGCTGACGATGACGATTATGATGGCGTTCAACATAGGGCACTCGGCAACATGGCCGTTAGCACTGGTGCCCACAGTGGGGAGGGGGAGGAGATAAGACGTTTCACTTTCCCTCTTCTGAAATCTGGTTGCCCAGTTTTTGTTCACAACTGAAAGTCACGATATTTTGACTTGACTGGAGAAAAGTTTAATTGGTAGACTCTTTTCCAATCGCTGCTAGTCTCATTACTGTTAACCAATGATGTCGCTTCAGTATAAAAGGTGACATGTTAGACTATACCATTACAGAAAAATTTTAATAAAATTTATCTTCGCTTTTTGGAACAGAGCGAGTTGGCGCAATGGTTAGCACACCAGATTCGCATTCGAGGACGACGGTTCAAATCTCTGTCCGGCCATCCAGATTCAGGTTTTCCTATGTTTCCTTAAATCCTATGAGGCAAATACGGGGACGGTTCCTTTGAAAAGGGCACAGCTGATTTCCTTCTCCATGCTGCACTGATCCGAGCTCGTGGTCCCTCTCTAACGACCGTGATGACGACGAGACATCAGACTCTGATATTCCTTTCTCCTTTTCATTGTTTGGAGTAAAATAAGTGTCATTAAACTCCCGCCGGTTGTGATTGGGATTTGCGTGATGCGTGCACGAATTAAATAAAAATTACTCTTCTAAGCCACATATATGTCTTTTTGTGATGGCTGATGAATAATAAAAATTAAAATCTTTTATGGTGTATGAGAGGGATCGTACTCGTACACCTCTGTGATACGTTGTAAAATGCGTTTGAACATATGTAAACAGTGCTGGTACGTGAGAGATCGGACAGGTTTTTCGCGACCTTGTTCCGATGATGACAGACGCCTCGCAGGTCTCCGTAGACATTCAGCAGGTACCTATGAATATCTGCGATGCTCCGGTTTTCCGCCAAAAGAAACCCAATGATACTGTAGCTCTGTGCTTAGATCGCACCCCTGATTACAGGCGCCATTTTGAAGGCTGCGTATAGCGCCGCCACCTGTCGGAATTTCATGAAACTGTAAGGGCTGAAGCGGGAATATTCCGTGATGTCCCACAACAAATTTCGTGTTTTTACAACCGAAATTGGCGGCTTAAAAAAAAATACGCAGAAACAAGTCGCCGCTGCAAGAGTTGCGTGGGTGGGGTGGGGGTTGCGACGAAAGAGCGGCGCCACTGAGTTTTTATATACATTACAGAATACTCATACATTTCTAAAAGTGATTTTCCGTGATTCCGCAAAACCTCTCGTTTAGCCAATTGTACCATTATGTCGCTTATCGCAGTGAGACAACACTAGACGTTCCATTATGCAACTCTGATTTCATTCGTTCCACTCATAATAATCAATCCATTTACATGGGGTTTCCAAAACCGGATTACGTAAAGCGATTCTGGGAGGCTATGTTATCACTTCAAAATCGATTTTGGAAGACTGCTTCTACTTGCCGGTTTTCCAATTCTGCAATCGATTTTCGCTCCCATGTAGACGCAACCGGTATTGAAACGTGCTTTGGTTGTCAAGTTATGTCTTGCTTTCAGAAAATTCTGCTAATATGGACTTATTGTGCAGTGAAGAGTTCTACAGTAGTTCTGTCTCTTTTGTAAAGACGTCCACTCACGATACGCATCTTCTGACACTTTCCAATCCGATTAGGGTGACGAAAACTATGTAACTGGCTAGCAGTATGTAAATTGTTTTTTACAGGTTTTACTAAAAGCACGCCACTATCAGGCACACTCTGCGATTTTCTACACATATTTGACACCAGGATGTGCACTGAATTGCTTTCGGTATTTCTCTTATGAAAACTACTCACAAGAAATTTAGTTTGCTGTGACATACGTATTATGTTAGTGTATAAGTTCGTAGCGTTTTTGTTTTGCATGTTGATATTACGGTTCCTATGGGTTTATTTATCGGTAGTCTTTTTTATTGTTAGTTCGATGTTGCCCTTTGGGTTTACATATTGTCATTTGGAGATAGTGAATGGGGCTGTGGTGACGGCTAGAAAATGGAATTCCAAGGGGAGAAATTGGAACATCTCCGACATATTTTTCTGTTTAAATAGAGCGGTGACAGCAGTGAAGACAGCCAAAAACATTGGCTCCGTGTATGGGAATAACGCCATTGGACAGAGCACGGTTAGAAAATGGTTTTTTCGTTTTAAGGAGTATCGCTTTCACATTAGTGACTCTCCTCTTTCAGGAAGACCTTCGCGGTGTGATGAATATCGTTTAAACGCATTAATCCGCAATGATCCAGATCAGTGCACTAGAGAACTGGCAGATGTGATAAGCTGGGTGCATGCAATGGAAAAGGTTTTAAAATCGAGTGTTTGGGTGCCGCATGCTCTCAGCCAAAATAAAATACTGTACATCAGCGGACGGCCATATGTGGGCACCTCTGCTTGCTTGTCATCAATTGGCTCGCAAACGACACCGACTATTGCTATCCTGTATCGTTACTGGTGCCTGTATGTAATCACAACGAGGGGAATAGTCGATCCTAAACAAAGCAGCAACTCCCAACTCCTCGTATAAAGACGTGCGCGCATCCGCAAGATATAATGATATGCGTCTGACGGTGCATCTGTGGTATACTACCAAGTGCTTCCTCGGGATGTAACCACCACTGCTGACATTAACGATCGACAACTGAGACCTCTTGCAGACGCAGTCCAAAAACATCGACCAGGAAGACTTCGTGAAGTTATGCTACTTCACGATAACACCCGCTCGCATTCTGGTAGACTGACAAAAAACACTGCACAGGAGTTAAGTTAGGAAGTCATCCGCACCCTCTTTATTCACCTGAATTTGCGCCCTCACATTTTTGCATATTTCGTGCTATCTATCGAACAAATTTCAAAGAATTTTCGTATGAAAATGCGCCCTAAACATGGCTTAACGAGTCTTTAGCCTCAAAACCACCTGACTTCTACAGTCGCTGAATCGGAAAGTTACCCCAACGTTGGTAAACTGTGTAAATAATGAAGGAGAATATATTGTTTATGATTAAAGTCTCTGTTAAGTGTATCTGCTGTGTTATTAAACTTATAGAAAACCGTTACAAACTTATGCACCAACCCAATACTTCATAATTTACAGCTCGGCGCCATAGGGGCTGAAAAGTATCATAATTTTGATAACTTCTCATATGAAGCAACAATGTAATACGATTTTTGGTCTGTGAGAGCTCAAATATCTATAAATCTGTTAGTCACTGATATTATTGATAAACATACAGTTTTTTCTGCTATGAAAATGGCTCCATTAATGGTTCTTGATTTACCTACAACTACATGCACAATTGAAGGGTCCTTCAGTACTCCACGAAGAGTACAACTGTTGCTATATTCTGCAATGAGTGAAAAAAGGTTATATGAGCTGTAAACGCTAAGGGTTAACAGAAGTGATTTTACCAACTTAATCGTTAACAAATTTGGGCAACAGTCTCAGCGAGTGTCAATCGTTTCCAAACAGGATCAGGTGTAATATTAAATTTTGTGTAGTTTCATACCACATTTGTTTCTTCATTGTCAGTTTTTTCTTCATCAGCTCCTGTTAGGAAAACAATTATTTAATTATTTCGGACTGTAACTTGTAAGCTCTTAGTTGGTACGATTGAAACTGCATTTTTGTGAACGTGTATAGATGTATGTTTTGTAAGCCGAGTTGTTGATCACAGTACAAAAGAATTTTTAAAATTTGTTCTCTTTGTTGTAAATGATTTACATTGAAGGTAGTCATGAAATCATACTTACTTTTCAAGCATCTAGATAATCTGCCTATAACAAATGTTGAGTAGATAATAATCAGGTTTCTAGGATGAAATAAGAATCTTGACCAAACCAGAACTAAGGAGCGAAATGACACTGCTATGGGAACAGAGGGCAGCATCTATTGTTTATTTGTGGTTTCATTACTTTGATTATAACAAACTATCTTTTAATAACCTGAATGTCAGAACAGTTTTTTCTAATAAAAGGTTTCTCACTGTAAGTTTTACCAAAAGTTTTTTAAAAAATCGTAACTTGTGGTTTTTATAGCTTGGAGCGGCGTATTGTGTGCTTGAAACGGCACTTTCCAGCAGCTAAAATGCTATAAATTAAGCACTGTTACATCAAATAACGAAATTGTGAGTTAATGACTTCCGAAATTGAAGTTTTTTTTGTATGAATTGAGGTGGTAGTGTGGAGCCGAGAAGCCCGAGCATGTGACGTAATGTGCCGAGAAACAGAAGGGTACGTAAATTTCTAGGCGCATGGGTGTTTTTGTTAATTTTCATTTTTCAAGTCACAATGACGAAGCATTCCATGAACAGGAAAAAGCTACTTTAATCCATTTTTCTCGTTAGACAGCGCAGAAAGCTCCCACAAATGGATGCCATTATAAATCATACGAAGAGTACACTCGGACTCAGCTTCTTTCGTGAAGTACGAAAGGCAGAAGTAAAGAAGAGGGGTAAAAAATGAAAGACGAAGAAAAAGACGGACAACCGAGAAGAGTTCTCGGAGTAATCAGTGCGCTGGAACAGCAAGGCATACATCGTGGACGGTAGCGCAATATTTTAAGGATTCTTACCGTTCCTTTGAAGTGGACGTTGGGCTCATTATAAGCCAACAATTACGCGGCGGGAGGCTTTTTGTGGCGGAAGATAAACGAGCGCGGTCTCGCCGCCGGCCGTGTCGCGTCGCGCAGCGCCAGCCTTTTGTCAGCGACAGTGGCGCCGCGGTGGCCACGAGAACTTCCACGCCCATGGGGTAACGCACCGGCAATAACTGCTCTCTTCACACGTAGACCATGGAGTGTTCCGCTGCGAATTTTTGGTTCTGTCTGTCGTTAACAAATTGGAGAGACTGTGTTTAACAATGATTTTTATCTCTGCAGTCCTTCCCTTCTCACTGTCTGTTCTGAACAACTGATGAGAAAATGGTCCATATGTATTGGTTGGCCCTTACCCGTGAAACGGCGTCTTTGGGAGTGGTTTATACAGCATGCTTCAAAGTCTTTGCCTCAAACGTCTAGGGGTGATATCTCACATCACGAGTAACAACTTGTCGGAGAGAAAATATTCGTTAACGCTTCTCCGCGACGCTGTACGTCCTGTTGTACAGGCTATGTCCTTGCGAGGTGACAGAGTGTATGTTCTCTGCAGCGTGCCTATGCCTTACGTGTTGCCTAGAATACAGTCATTAATCTACATGAAAAGGGGGGCGGGGGAGGCCCAGCACATTGAAAGTTGCTGATTCTCTTCTAAAATATCTTTCTTCGGTTAGTCACTCATTCTTAAGGGCTTGTTGTTGAAAATGATTGTACTGTGGTAGGTAGCCTTAGTAGGCCTTAGTTTGGTGACATCTCTTCGTCCCAGAGCTGGTGAATACCCGAGGACGCCTATCGTCGCCAAAAAGCATCTCTAACAAAAGCTGTTCCCCATAATGTATCACTCTAGACATGATGTGTCAACTAGAAGTTTGGTGCAATGACGTTGAATCATTCCGTATGCCATGAGGCCAATGTCAGAATCACTTTATTATGATCACCTTGTGGCATTGAACTCATTTGCCGCGTGCAGGAGACACGTTACGTAAACGATGTGGAAGCGAGTCACTAGTTTCTGAAAGGTTTCCACGATTTCCTGGGGAGCCATGCTGTCTACAGTGCTTCAACAGCTCTTGATGGAGGTAGAGCAGATGTTACCCTGGCTAAAGATCGGGCAGATTTAGGAGACACAGGACAACCTTGAAATGTTGATAGCGAACTTCACCTGTCCACAAACAAATGTAATCGTGTGACAAGTAGAAGCATTTTTTGAACTTGTTATATACAAGAGACTTGTCTCCAAATGCACTCCTGCAAGCTCTTCTACTGGTAAAGCTAAAAAAAATTAACTACAATAGAACTGTTAAATTTTCTGCACAAGCGTGCGCGCGCGAGCTTGTGTGTGTGTGTGTGTGTGTGTGTGTGTGGGTGTGTTGTGTGGGTGTGGTGAGAGAGAGAGAGAGAGCGGGTAGGGGGGGGGGGGGGTTGCGCTCGCAAATTCAAGTGGCCCGCCACACAGAATTATACTTGTTCTCATAGCGTAGATGACAGCGCACGAGACTGTTTAGCCTTTGGCTCTGGTTCGATCCTTGTTACTTTCCCATGTCCAATTTTTATATCACTCTCTTGTTCAGTTTTAGGAAACCGAACGAAGTACACGTTCGCCGACACCGTCTCTACCAGGCCGCTTGAATCTGTGCGCGCAAGACCTGATTGGGTACCTCCATTGCTAATTAACTCGGAATTGGTGCAACGAATTGATACACCGTATCAATTTTTTTTTCTTAACACTTATTTATCAGCACGACCTCCTCTGCGTCACTCTTACACGCAGACTGTTTCTGGTCACCCTGTATAGATACATCAAGTACTGCAGGACATACTTCTATTAAGTCAGTCAGAAGAGTCCCAGAATCGATCGGAAAACATGTGTTCAGCGTCGGGCGGAAAGCTGCAATTTTTCACTTCATAATCCACCCCACTATCCAGCACGCCACAATTGACAGATCACTGTGTGTTGGTGTGCGCGCGCTTGTGTGTGAAGGCGGGTCCACACAGAGCGCGCCGAGCCGCGCCGCGCTGCGCAAAACTGCGGGCTCAGTGTGGAAGGCGAACGCGCAGTTTCCCTGCTGTTGTCGGTACATCAAAGGAAGTGGCGCCTTTGCGCGCGCTCAGTGTAGAAGGGGCTTCGGCTCGCTCTATCTTCAGACCACGCGCGCGCTCCACGGGAACACAGTGCGCGCCTCGGAGCAGCGCGGCGCGGCGCCCTCAGTGTGGACCCGCCTCGAGAGTGCGTATGTTCCTCTTTGATCCTATGATGTCCAGAAGGCTTTAACCACGAATGTGTCATTAATTGACATTAATTTCACAGTAATAAAGTTGTAATATGAAAAGCCTTTAACCAGCGATGTGTTACCAGTCACTTTATTATAACAAACAGTGCCAATAACAACGCATTTTCGAAAATCCACACTGTGATAGTGCTTTGAAATAGCTTATATTCGTAGCACGGAAGCTCTAGTGTAAAAAACAACAAATACGAGCTTCAACTGAAAATGCCGTAATCCAATATGGAGTCTCCAGAGTTTTGCTTGTGACGTAAAAGCGATTTTGCACCTCATTGGCAACATTCCTCTTCACGGAGCAAACACCTCATGTGACTAATTCTGTCTTTCACGTTCGGAAATGCTCGGGACGTGAAATCCACGTTTTGACATCACAAAACTACCAGATTTACATTCACGTACGCTTTCTCGTCCCGTGTGAGGAAGGCATTTTTTAATTTTTTTTAGTCATCAGTCTTCTGAGAGATGATGCAGCCCGCCAGGAATTCCTCTTCTGTGGCAATCTTATAATCTCAGAATAGCAGTTGCAACTTACGCTCTCAGTTATTTGTTGGATGTATTCCAGTTTCTGTCTTACTCTACTTTCTCTAGCTCCCTCTAGTGCTATGGAAGTTATTCCGTGGCCTCTTACCAGATGTCCTACCATCCTGTTCCTCCTGCTTGTCTGTGATTCCATATATTCCTTTCCTCGCCGATTCCGCGGAGAACCTCCTTGTTACATACCTCATCAGTCCACCTAATTTTCAACATTCTTCTGTAGAACCACATCTCAAACGTTTCGATTCTCTTCTGTTCCGATTACCCCAAAGTCCATGTTCCATTGCCATACAATACTGTGTTCCAAACGTACATTCTCAGAAATTCTGCCGGCCGCTCTGGTCGAGCGGTTCTAGGCGCTTCAGTCCGGAATCGCGCGACTGCTACGGTCGCAGGTTCGAATCATGCCTCAGGCATGGATGTGTGTGATGTCCTTAGGTTAGTTAGGTTTAAGTAGTTCTAAGTTCTATGGGGCTGATGATCGCAGATGTTAAGTCCCATAGCGCTCAGAGCTATTTGAACCATTTTCAGAAATTATTTTCCTCAAATTTAGCCCAATGTTTGATACTAGTAGATTTCTCTTGGCCACGACTGCCCTTTTTTGCCAGTGTTAGTCTGCTTTAAAAGTACGTCATGGGCTAATTTACTGCCTTGGTATCAGAATCCCTTTACTTCGTGATCCCTAATAATGGTGTTAAGTTTCTCGCTGTTCACATTCCTGCTACTTCTCATTACTTTAGTCTTTTCTCGATTTACTCTTAGTCTGTATTCTGTATTCATTAGACCATTCTATTTAGCAGATCCTGTAATTCTACTTCACTTTCCCTGAGGACAGCAACGTCGTCAGCGAATCTTATCATTGAAAAATGGAAATTTGTGGTAAGGTCTTATGGGACCAAACTGCTGACGGCATCGGTCCCTAAGCTTACGCAGTACTTAATCTAACTTAAACTAACTTACGCTGAGGATAGCACACCCCGATGCCCAAGGAAGGACTCGAACCTCCGACGGGGGTAGCCGCTTATCATTGATATCCTTTGCAGTCTTTTTATTTCTCTTATTGCGTCTTCGATGTACAGATTGAACAGTAGGGGCGAAAGACTACGTTCCTCTCTAACACCCTTTGTAATCTGTGCGCTTCGTTCTTGGTCTTCCACTCTTATTGTTCCCTCTTGGCTCTTGTACATAATGTACATTTGCTCGTCTTTCTCTATAGCTTACCCCAATTTTTCTCAGAATTTCGAACATCTTGCAACATTTTACATTCCAGATCGATAAATTCTGTGACCTGGTGTTGATTTTTCTTAGTCTTGCTTCCACTATCAATCGCAACGTGAGAATTGCTTGTCTGGTGTCTTTACCTTCCCTAAAGCCAAACTGGTCGTCATCTAAGACATACTCAAATTTCTCTTCCATTCTTCTATATATTGTTCGTATCAGCAACTTGGAAGCATGAACTGTTAAGCTGATTGTGCGATAATTCTCGCAACTGTCGGCTCTTGTTATCTTGGAAATTGTGTGGATGATGTTCTTCCGAAAAGTCTGATGGAATATCGCCAGTCTCATACATTCTACACACCAACGTGTACAGTCTTTTTGTTGCCACTTCCCTGAATGATTTTAGAGACTCTGAAGGAATGTTATCTATCGATTCTGACTTGTTTGGTCTTAAGTCCTCCAAAGCACTTCTAGATTCTGACTCTATGACTGGGTCCCCTGCCTCTTTCCTGTAAACTCCTGTTTCTTCTTCTACAACGTGATCAGACGAGTCCTCCCGCTCATAGAAGCCCTCAGTACACTCTTCCGCCTATCCGCTCTCTCCTCTGCAATTAGAGTCCGCCTCCGTAGCGTAGCGGGAGCGTTACCGTTACCGCCTACCACGCAGGGGGTCCGGGTTCGCTTCCCGGCGTGGGACTGCGCGTTGCATGGCCTTCGTCATCATTTTCATTATCATTGACTCGCAAGTGGTGTCAACTAAAAAGGACTTGCAATATGGCGGCCGGACTCCCCCGAATGGGGGCCTTCCAGCCAACAATGCCATCCGATCACTTCTTTTTTTCTTCGCTTAAAAATCGAATTCCCATTGCACTCTGAATGCTATCAAAAAAATGGTTCAAATCTCTCTGAGCACTATGGGACTTAACATCTGTGATCATCAGTCCCCTAGAACTTAGAACTACTTAAACCTAACTAACCTAAGGACATCACACACATCCATGTCCCAGGCAGGATTCGAACCTGCGACCGTAGCGGTCACGCGGTTCCAGACTGAAGCGCCTAGAACTGCACGGCCACGTCGGCCGGCTGAATGTTATCGCCCTTGCTTTCAATTTCACCGAAGGTTTTTTTAACTTTTCTTTGTGGTAAGTCAGCCGTCAGCTTTTCTTTCTTTCCCTACACATTCCCATTTACGTCTCTCTTCGATCAGCTAATGTTTTTCTTTAATTATCCATTATTTCTTCGTAGTTACCTTCCTCGTGCTTACGTTTTTCTTTTTCACCTTTACTAAATGTAAACACGGAGTTCGAAGAGGTGTTGCCGCTTCGGTTCGACGTCTTCTCAAAGGCGCGCTCAGAAGCTGTTGGGAACCTATTTAGGCTGCACGCACTCTAGGCTACAGGTGCGCGCTCCAATTTGCATTCGCATTAGCTGCCTTTCCGCGAACTGCAGCCCCGCGCGTTCATGTAAATAGCCGCCCGCGCCTGGCAAGCCTGCGGCGGAGCGTGCTTTCCCACGCTGCAGTCGGCCCTTCTTCTGCCACGTTCGCCGGCGCGACAGCTGCCACCGCTCGTCAGGCCGTGTCCCGCGGTTCTGATGCTGCTGCCTCTGCCTCCATAGGCGCGACCTCCCTCCAATAAAGATGCTAATGGGCCTACCGCCGAACGGCAGCCCCGCGTCCCTCAGGACACGACACCTGCGCGCCTTTGCTTCAGTGTAGACCTCGCCTCGGCTCCTTTACATGTCAAAATACTTTTTGGACAGGATCCTAAACCAAAAGAAAGAAAAAAGCTCAAATAAACGTATTTTCGAAAATCCTTCATTTTCTAGTTTTTAATGGAAGTTAACGTTCACCAGCCAAGCATGAGGTGTAAAGTTCTGATTCATACGTCACCGAATGGTTTTCGGATTTATGCGAGGGTAATCCCAAAAGTAAGGCCTCCTATATTTTTTATAAGTACTGTACAGAACTCTGTTTGTGTTGCAGTTCGTCACGCTGTTATGAAGATTGCTTCATACGCTGTGTGTAAACAAGCGCACGCAGCGCTGAGGTTTTCATTAGAGTTGGGCAACCCATTTTTTTCGCTATTCAATTCCTACAATTCAATCTCACATTGCGAATCGATTCCTACGATTCGTTCACGATTCATTCTAGTCTGCGATGGCACGAATCTTACAGAATGCAAAAAGTTTTACATCTTACTCACAGATGGCAGGACCTGTCTGAAATTGTCAATGGGGTTAGAATCGAACTGTGTCATATTATACGCCAGAAATAGTTTATTTATGAGTAAACATACATATGACGTTACAAGTGTGATTCTCGATTTATACGTGTAATGCCTTAATTGATGAAAGGTCAAGTTTGATTTGATTGCATCTATTGTTTTATTTCAGTATGCCAGGAAAGAGGAGTCGATTTGTGCGAAAGGTGGTGCAAAATTTCGTGTTATGCCAGTTTGGTTGTGTGGCTTGAACGTATCTAACTACAGACGTCTGTTCTATAGTAACAAAATCTAGCAGTGAGGCAGACGTGGTTTAGCACGTATCATCCTGCTAAGATGTCTTTCCAAGTCCACCCTTGTAATTCATATCGCCGCTGACAGCCCTCCCACACAGCAAATTTAGCTTAACTTTCATTTCTTCTAAATACAAAGCATAGGTATTTTGCTTTTAATATGTCTGAGAACTTACCGCTGTCAGTACTATTTACGTGAGAAGACGACACCGCCAAGTGTCAGCTTGGTTTTCACGAGTAATATTACGGCCAACGAACTTCGTTTGTTCGTTACGAGCTTCCTTTGTTCACACACACCCTCCACTTGACTGCCGTCTGGCGGTCGTAATCATTCGGCACGACTCGGCATGATTCGGAAGTTGCCTAAGCATAGCGTGCTAACTGTAAGAATCGTCAGGACTCGGAAACACGCAACCTTTCTTACGATTCTTTTGAACGACGATTCGTCCGTATCACTATTCGATTCTTACGATCTTTATTTAGAGTCGTTCAAATGAACGACTCATTCACGAATCGCCAGAACTCTAGTGCTCAGTCTTGGCCTGCCAGCCGTTGAGAATGGAGCTCCCGTTGGATGTTACCACCAAGTGCGAATTGCGCGCAGTTATTCGGTTTTTTAACGCAAAGGGCACTGCGCCGATTGAAATCCATCGCCAGTTGACGGAAGTGTATGGCGAGTCCTGAATGGATATCAAAAATGTTCGTAAGTGGTGTAGAGAGTTTGCAGCTGGTCGGACAGAAATTCCCGACGATCAAACGAGCGGGAGACCGTCGGTTTCTGAGGAGACAGTATTGAAGATTGAGCAAAGCATGCGTGAAGGTCGGCGGGATCACCCTGGATGATCTCTGCACGTTGGTTCCTGAGGCTTCCCGGAGCACCGCTCACTGAATTTTAACGGAAACATTGAACTACCGGAAGGTGTGCGCAAGATAGGTGCCACGCATGCAGACTGAGGACCACATGCGCCAACGAGCTGATTTCTTCACCGCCTTGCAGCCGAACAGGACAACTTTCTGGACTCAATTGTCACGGGTGACGAAACCTGGGCATCCCACTTTACACCTGAGACTAAGCAACAATCACGCCAGTGGCGGCATCCTTCTTCGCCAAAGTCGCGGAAATTCAAACAAACCCAGTCTGCCGGTAAAGTCATGACAAACGCTTTTGGGATCGGAAAGGGATATTGTTGGTCGACTTTATGCCCACTGGGACAACAATTAACGCTGACAGGTACTATGAGACTCTGAAAAACTCAAACGGGCAATTCAGAACCGGAGAAGATGAATGTTGAGCAAGGGCATACACATTCTCCATGAAAACACTCGCCCATACATCACTCGGCAAACCGTTGCTCTCCTGCAACAGTTTCAGTGGAACATAATCACCCACCCACCCTATACTCCTGTCTTGGCGCCCAGTGACTATCACTTTTTCCCTAGGTTAAAAGAACATTTGGCCGGACAGCGATTCAGCTCCGACGACGAGGTGAAAGAAGAGGTTCATAACTTTCTGAACAGCATGTCGGCGAGCTAGTATGACATGGGCATACAAAAACTGTCACAGCGTCTACAAAAACGCATCGACGGAAATGGTGATTATGTCGAAAAATAGTTAAATGTTCAAGCTGTTAACTGATGTAAACCATTGTAAAAATAAATAGGTCTTTGTACTTACAAAAAAAATAGGAGACCTTACTTTTGGGATTACCCTCGTAAATTCGTCTTCAGATGGTTCAGTAGGTTATTCTTTTGAGGCTTCGAGCTGTTCTTAATGAATGATCTGGTACTTGTAATCTACTCCTACAATCCGCAAAATGCTTGTTCCACTCCTAAATACGTACAAAATCCTTTTTGTTTTCAATAAAGTAGGAGCGATCACGCCTAAACTAAGCTACAAAATACTAATAATTGTTATAAATGAAGGCTCACCTATTTTATTCATCCGATACTAAATCAGCCACAAAACGAGCGATTGTAACATACGTCCTGTCGGCGAACAAAATTTGAGTGATGTGCCCTGTCAGTTGTTCGTGTGTACTCTGCTGTAACAGAAGAACGATATGTCACAGCAAAGATACGAGGTTAAACAAGAAGTCTAACAGATATCTGATTAAAACGCAAATAATCTAAAACGTATGTCTGAACGTAAAAGGCTCTGTTCTATGATGTTTTGGGATTGCACCTGGATCATGTTGACTTCTTGCCACAATATTTCGGCTGGCAACCGTTCAGCCATCTTCAGGTGTCCGCCACTGGAGACTGCTAGTTAACGGTGTCTGCTTCATAGCAAAAGCTGACGCGGAGACGCATGCGTATTGGTTGCTGTCGTAGGAGTATTCTCTATCGAAATCAGCGCCCTTTGCAAATACTACCCCATTTGTGGCTCTCTGTTGAGAGAAAACATTTTATTCATAATGACACGTCTGACGACATCTGCCGTTTGCTTAGAGCGCCACGAGCGCGAGTTCCGACAGAGGGCGGAAATACAGTTTCACGTTTACGCATTCGCCTGCGCCACAAATGGAACAGTATTTGCAGCGGGCGCGAATTTCGATAGAGGATGCACCTGTGACGGCCGGCGAGGCCCATGCATCTCTGCGCCAATTTTGTGCCATAAAGCCGACACCATGAACTAGCAGTCTCCAGTGACGGACATCTGAAGATGCCTGAACGGTTGCCAGCCGAAATATTGTGGCGGGAAGTCAACATGATCTGGCTGCCATCCCGAAACCTCATAGAATATACATTACCCCGGGCAAACTTCAAGAATCATATAGGATGAAGCTCTATGTAAGGAGGAGAGCTATGTGAGATATCACATACCCAAAACGTACAAAACTATTTTTGTTTTTAATTAGCTAAGCATTTTAAGTTGAGGAATAATACTGGGAATGGCGTTATAATTATTGCGGACAAGATATGAAACCCTCTCCTCCCGAAAACTAAAACTGCACTACATCGTTCGGATACCGCGTTAACAGCTTTCAAACTCACGTCTGGCCGTTGTGATCTGGTTTTTTTTTTTTTTTTTTTTTTTTTGTGAATTCGCTAAATTATTTAGGCGAATACTGCGGTCGTTACCTCAACAAGGCCTTCTCTCGTCGTCCGATCTGAGTTACTGCTTCGTCTCTAATGCTCTCTGTGTCGACGGGACGCTCCACTTTAACTTTTCTGTGAAACAGAAACTTATTGTAAACTCTGACGCAGTAAATACCGAGACATTCGTCGAGGTAGATTTTATAGAAATCTCTGTGATCGTGCAACAAAGCGAAAAGAAAAGTGTATCGACACTACACTAGACTGAGATTTTCACTCTGCAGCGGAGTGTGCGCTGATATGAAGCTTCCTGGCAGATTAAAACTGTGTGCTAGACCGAGAGTTTGGTAGGTAGGAGACGAGGTACTGGTGGAATTGGGGATGTGATGACGGGTCGTGAGTCGTGCTTGGGTAGCTCAGTTGGTAGAACACTTGCGCGCGAATGGCTAGGTCCCGAGTTCGAGTCTCGGTCCGGCACACAGTTTTAATCTGCCAGGAAGTTTCACAGTTCTACACTGCTTTCAAGCTAACGGACGATTAGTTACATAACAGTGTAGGCTTAACAGCACGAACGTCCTGACTGCATCGATAGTTGCCAACTCATTTAGAGTCGACCGCTTTGGATTCCCTTTCCGCAAGGACTGTGTGGACTCAACAAGCGGAACCAGTTTCGCTAGCTGCGCGCGAATGGCTAGGTCCCGAGTTCGAGTCTCGGTCCGGCACACAGTTTTAATCTGCCAGGAAGTTTCACAGTTCTACATTGCTTTCAAGCTAACGGACGATTAGTTACATAACAGTGTAGGCTTAACAGCACGAACGTCCTGACTGCATCGATAGTTGCCAACTCATTTAGAGTCGACCGCTTTGGATTCCCTTTCCGCAAGGACTGTGTGGACTCAACAAGCGGAACCAGTTTCTCTAGCTGCCGTGTGGGGATAAACGTTGGTCATTAAATAAGTTTGAATTTTAATTGCATGCCTCTCTCCGGTAGCTCTCCGGCAGCGTCATTCCGAGAAACTGACGCACATCGTTGGAGTGTCGCCCAGCAAATTCTTCGTCGCAGACTGTACCTGCTCCTTTCACGCCGAGGACTGGACATCCTTACCATTGTGTCTCAAAAGGTGCAGACGCCACGAAAAATGTCATTGAATAAATTTATCCAGTAAATGTTTTAGGGGGTGGTGCAAGAGGGTAATTCGAATAAAACATTACACGGAACATGCGTCCAATTTTTATTCATTACAGATATACATTCTGAATAATAACCGCTTGGCTACTCTTGTAAATAATTTATTTACTTAACGACTGGTTTCGTAGCCTAGAAGCCACAACATCAGGTTGGATCTGTTAAATTTAAAAAAAAAGCGTTCGCTACAATTGTGGCCGAATTATAGTTACAATCAATAGCGAGAAATAGAGCAAATTTCTTGCATGTTAAATCATGACATTAATGCTTCAACACGGACGCGACCGAACATTCGTCGTCTATGAATAAGTGATGCAATTAGGGAATCGTCAAGTACGCGGAAAGTATGGGTCCGCGAATCCTCAAGCACTCCTAAAATTTGTTTAAAAAAAGTATAAGAATCGTCAGGAAACATCCGCAGTAACCACTCACAGACGGAAGATGATAGCAGTAAAATGTCCCAATGTGTGTGAAATCTTATGAGACTTAACTGCTAAGGTCATCAGTCCCTAAGCTTACACACTACTTAACCTAAATTATCCTAAGGACAAACACACACACCCATGCCCGAGGGAGGACTCGAACCTCCGTCGGGATCAGCAGCACAGTCCATGACTGCAGCGCCTCAGACCGCTCGGCTAATCCCGCGCGGCTAATAGCAGTAGAAGTGGAGGGTATATAATGGGTATAGGGACGCAGAAAAACAGTCCAGTCGTTGCCGTAATGCAGAAACGGAGTGATTTACCTGACGACCAAAAGGGCACGATCATTGGCTTTCGAGACAAGGGTGGAAGCATTTCCGAAACGGCTAAGTTTGTAAACTGTTCGCGTGCCACAGTGGTTAAAGTGGTGCACCACAGCCCATGGACGATGGGGATAAACGACAGCTGCGAAGTGTATGGGGAATAGAGGTGCAGCTATTGAGGAGCTTAACGCCTAGATGAACCAAGCAAGAGACTACCAACAATGTAACCTCAACGACCGTTCAGCAAACGTTGCTTCATGTGGGCCTTTCCAGCAGGCGCCTGGTCCAGGTTTCAATGCTGACTGCAGTCCATAGGCGACGATGTCCGGAATTTAATAAAATACACGTCAGCATCGCGACTGGACGACCAATGAAGGGGTGGTACACGTGGTACAGCATGAAACGTCTGAAAGCAAACACCCTGCCAGAGTCCAGGGCGGAGGAGGGAGCGTTGTTGTCTGGGGAATGTTTTCGTGGCATTCCCTGGGCGTTTTCAACATTCTGGAAAGCACAGTGGATCAACACAAGTATGCATCCACCCTTGCGGATCATTTCCACCCCTACATATTAGAGCTACTCATAGCCTTGGGAGAGCTAGCCCTGACAAAACTCTACCATCTAGTTAGCAAGATGTATGAGACAGGCGAAATACCCTCAGACTTCAAGAAGAATATAATAATTCCAATCCCAAAGAAAGCAGGTGTTGACAAATGTGAAAATTACCGAACTATCAGTTTAATAAGCCACGGCTGCATAATACTAACACGAATTCTTTACAGACGAATGGGAAAACTGGTAGAAGCCGACCTCGAAGAAGATCAGTTAAGATTCTGTAGAATTGCTGGAACACGTGAGGTAATACTGACCTTACGACTTATCTTAGAAGAAAGATTTAGGAAAGGAAAACCTACGTTTCTAGTATTTGTAGACTTAGAAGGCTTTTGACAATGTTGACTGGAATACTCTCTTTCAAATTCTGAAGGTGGCAGGGGTAAAATACAGGGAGCGAAAGGCTATTTACAATTTGTACAGAAACCAGATGGCAGTCATAAGAGTCGAGGGGCATGAAAGCGAAGCAGTGGTTGGGAAGGGAGTGAGACAGGGTTGTAGCCTCTCCCCGATGTTATTCAATCTGTATATTGAGCAAGCAGTGAAGGAAACAAAAGAAAGATTCGGAGTAGGAATTAAAATCCATGGAGAAAAAATAAAAACTATGAGGTTCGCCGATGACGTTGTAATTCTGCCATACACAGCAAAAGACCTGGAAGAGCAGTTGAAAGGAATGGACAGTGTCTTGGAAGGAGGATATAAGATGAACATGATCAAAAGCAAAACGAGGATAATGGAATGTAGCCGAATTAAATCGGGTGATGCTGAGGGAATTATATTAGGAAACGAGACAGTTAAAGCAGTAAATGAGTTTTGCTATTTGGGTAGCAAAATAACTGATGATAGTCGAAGCAGAGAGGATATAAAATGTAGACTGGCAATGGCAAGGAAAGCGTTTCTGAAGAAGAGAAATTTGTTAACATCGAATATAGATTTAAGTGTTAGGAAGTCGTTTCTGAAAGTATACGTGTGGGGTGTAGCCATGTGTGGAAGTGAAAAGTAGACGATAAATAGTGTAGACAAGAATAGAAGCTTTTGAAATTTGGTGCTACAGAAGAATACTGAAGATGAGATGGGTAGATCACATAAGTAATGACGAGGTACTGAATAGAGTTGGGGACTAGAGAAATTTGTGGCACAACTTGACTAGAAGAAGGGATCGGTTGGTAGGACATGTTCTGAGGCTTCAAGGGATCACCAATTTAGTACTGGAGTGCAGCGTGGAGGGTAAAAATTGTAGAGGGAGACTAAGATATGAATACATTAAGGAGATTTAGAAGGATGTAGGATGCAGTAGGTACTGGGAGATGAAGAAGCTTGCACAGGATAGAGTAGCATGGAGAGCTGCATCAAACCAGCCTCTGGACTGAAGACTACGACAACAACAACATATAGTTCGTTTTTTCTCAACACGAAACTTCTACCAGCTGAACAATGAAACGTGGCATACAACTTGCAGTGTGCGTGCCTCGTTCAATGAGCACCGGCATTAGATTACTCTACTCCCCTGACCATTAAAGTCCTCGGTTTAAACTCAGTCGAGAATCTGTGGAACCACACTGATCGGACTGTACACGCTATGGGTCCTCAACCAAGAAACCTAGCGCAGCTGGCCACACCATGGCTCCACATCCCCGTCGGTACCTTCCAGAATATCACTGACACTCTTCCTGCAGTCTGACAGCGGTCTATACTGCAAAAAGTGGTTATTCAGGCTTTTGACAGGTGGCCACCATAATGTGACTAGACATTGTGTATTACTCCAACTGATCTACATCAGTGACAGCATTTCTCTACGTCTTTTCGTACATTTAGTACATAGAGAATGACAGAAAAAAAAATCGATTTAAAGATACCCAATAGAGAAAGTAACTAGATGAAGGGAAAGCATATCTGGGCACATATTTGGTACGTTGCTGAAAAATGTTTTTAAAGGGATTCTGGCAAGAAAGAGTAGCAGGGACAGTCCTAAATATACACTGATGAGCCAACCCGTTATGATCACTGATCACTGCGAGACTGCATGCGGCCTGTTGGCGTGGCAGGCATACGACATGCCAAGGACAGTATACTAGCTGAGCAGAGACAGTTGGGGAATCATTCTAGCGACGATGAGGGTCGCAGGTGGGAAAATCCACTGACATTAGCGGCTATGACAAACGGCAGACGGTTTTGGCTCGGCAACTGGGAACGAGCATCTCTGAAACGGCGAAGCTGGCCGCTGTTTTTCGTTTTACTCTCGTAAGCATCTATGGAAGTGGTTGAAAGACATGGAACAACGAGTAGGCGGCAAGGTGTCGGATGCCCACGTCTTACCGTAGAACGTGGAATAGGAGGCTTGCTCGATCTGTAAAGCAAAATAGGCGACGATCTGTGGCATATCGGATACCAAAGTACGGTGCTGGTGTAGTCACAAGTGTCTCGCAGCACAATGTTCAGCGCTGTTGTTGACGATGTGAATCCGCGGCAGACGGCCCACTATATATTCGCATTTTGACCCAACGACATACTACAATTGCAGTAGGCAAGGAATAATCGTGATTGGACAGTAGATCAATGTAAATCAGGTAGGATGAATCGCGTTTCTCGATCCACCTGATCGATGGTCGCGTCCAGATGCACTGTCATCAACTCGAACGGCTGCTCGAAACATGCGCCACGCCACGGACGCGGCCGATGGAATGTGTGTTGTGCCGTGGGGAATATTTACCTGGGCTTACATGAGATCAGTGTTGGTAATCGAAGGCATCATGACTGCTGTGAACTACGTCAGTATTATTGCGGACCGGTTGATTACCTTCATGACTGATGTCCTCGTCGATGGATAACTGTCGTGTCAACAAGGCCAGAATTTTGATCAACGGGGCCGAGGAGCGTGGTACTGAACTCACATCGCTACCTTGGCCACAAAATTTGCCTGATCTGAACCCGGTCGAACAGATCTGTGGCGCTATGAGGTGACAGCTCTGCGCCCACAAATCGACCCGTAATTTATGGGAACTGCATGCCCTATGCGTACACGTCTGGTGTCCCGCACCTCCGAAAACTTGTTGAATCCATGCCACGAAGATTAGGCGTTCCAAAGGTGAATCAACACGCTATTGACAACATGGTAATACTCGAACGAGTAATGTTTGGGAAATCAGTTTAAGTATATAATGCAGATCATAGACGATGGAGGATTTAATATTCATGCTGAATAACTTGGAGGAATCTAAGGAAGAAGGATGATTAGGAGTTTACGTCCCTTCGACGAGAAAGTCGGTAGGAGACGGAACCGTACTCCTATTACGGAAGGAAATTAGGCATGGCATTACAAAAGAACTGTCTTGGCATTTGCCTTATGATATTTAAGGAAGTCACGAAAAATCTGAATTTCCGTGGAAGTCTTCCCGAATACGAGTCCAGTGCCTTACTCTCTGCGTCACCTCGTTAGCCGACACGAACCGGGAAGTGCCTCAGACCAACCTCATGGATGCTGAGCATAACAGAAACATAGTCTGGAATACACGTACGTGACAAAAGTCGTTCTGTACCTCCTAACATCGTGTCGGACCTACTTTTTCCCTGCACAGTGCAGCAACTCGATGTGGCATGGACTCAGCAACTCACTGGAAGTCCCCAGCAGAAATATTGAGTCATGCTGCCTCTATAGCCGTCCACAGCTGCAAAAATGTTGCCAACGCAGGATTTTGTGCACGAAGTGATCTCTCGATTATGTCCCATAAACGTTCGATGGGATCTATGTCGGGCGACCTGGGTGGCCAAATCATTCGCTCGAACTGTTCAGAATGTTCTTCCAACCAATTGCGAACAACTGTGACCCCGTGACATGGTGCAAAATCATCAATTAAATTCCATCGTTGTTTGGGAATATGAAATCCATGAATGGCTACAAATATTCTCCAAGCAGTTGAACATAACCATTTCCAGTCAATGATCGGTTCAGGTGGACCAGGGGATCCAGTCCATTCCAGGTAAATACAGCCCGCACCATTACGAACTTGGGCCCATGGCTGCATGTGGTCTGCGCCACACTCGAACCCTACCATCAGCTCTTATCAACCGAAATCGGGACTCGTCTGACCATGCCACGGTTTTCCGATCGTCTAGAGTCCAACCGATATGGTAACGAGCCCAGGAGAGGCGCTGTAGACGATGACGTACTATTAGCAAAGGCACTCGCGACGGTCGTCTGCTGCGATATCCCATTAACGCCAGATTGTCCTAACAGATATGTTGTGTTGGCACAAGAGCCAACACCGTGTTACTAGAGGAGGCCGAAAAGCACGCGTTTCAGCTCAAGCAGGCTGGCGTGAGGAGGGAAGAACTACACTGACGTTAGGTCTCGAACATGACAAGGAATTAGAATTCAGAAAGCGGACGTAATTAGTTTGATACTTAACTTAAATCCATTAATGATGAGCGTCGCTCTTGACGGTACATGATTCACAATATTATCTGTTCAGGATACAAAGTAACTGAATATGGCGCCTTGCTAGGTCGTAGCAAATAACGTAGCTGAAGGCTATGCTAAACTGTCGTCTCGGCAAATGAGAGCGTTTGTATACAGTGAACCATCGCTAGCAAAGTCGGCTGTACAACTGGGCGAGTACTAGGGAGTCTAGACTAGACCTGCCGTGTGGCGGCGCTCGGTCTGCAATCACTGATAGTGGCGACACGCGGGTCCGATGTATACTAACGGACCGCGGCCGATTTAAAGGCTACCACCTAGCAAGTGTGGTGTCTGGCGGTGACACTACAAGATACGTTGGTCGTACGTCCGGCATTGATTTCTGCAGTTATTTCACACATCGTTGCTTGTCTATTAGCACTGACAACTTTATGCAAACGCCGCTGCTCCCGGACGATAAGTCGAAGCCGTCAGCCACTGCGTTGTCCGTGGTGAGAGGTAATGTCTGAAATCTGATGTTCTCGGCATCCTTTCACTCTGTGTATCTCGGAATATTGAATTCCCTAACGATTTGCGAAATGGAAAGTCCCATACATCTAGTTCCAATTACTATTCTGTGTTCAAAGTCTGTTAATTCCCGTGGTGCGACCATAGCTACTTCGGAAACTTTTTCACATTAATCAATGAGTACAAGTGACGGCTCCGCCAATGCACTGCTCTGTCATATTTTGTGTACGCAATACAACTGCCATGTGTACACATGCATATCGCTATCCCATGGACTCTTGTCACTTCAGTGCAAGTCTTAACGGGCTTCTTCCAGAATACGAGCAGTACAATGTCTTACCTGTGCGCCATCTCGTTACACTACAGGAACTGGGAAGTGCCTCAGACCAATCTGATAGATGCTAACGAAAACAACAACATAGTGCGGAATATTTTTGACTAATATAATCAGAGTGTGAGATTTTTTTGTTGGAAGCGCATCGTAGGTCAACTGAGCTGTACAGAGAGGTAACAGACCCCGGTTTCGACTCCCTGGGGGGCCCGCGCGGTTTGCGGGACGAACCTGGAGCCCGGATGGGGGTGGAGGGATGTTCCCAAGGGAGACGGCGCCGGCTGGCCGCCTCCTGGCGGGGTCAAGGGTCACAGGCACCGCCCTGCCCAAAGGGCGCGTCGGACACACGACGCGGGACCTCTGACTTACGACCTGTCCCACGCTGTTCCCTTCTAGTGTTTCAACGACCTCGCCTCCCTGTGGGCCGTATCACAGGCATCTGACCAGCCTATGCAGCCCAGTAAAAATGTTTGGTCCATTTACGTCGCAATATTGCACACTTACGGTGGTTAGACAAAAATATGGAAAAACTGTGAGAAATGCGTGCTTCAGCATAAATGGTGGAGGTAGGCAAGCTTGCAGATTACGCTGTCGTATTTGACCTTGAACGCCACTTTTGCAATGTCCTTAATACGTTGCAAGTGTCAGCCATGTTCAGAACAGTGTTGTGTCTACCCTGTCGCTCAAGAGTTTTCGAATGCACTGAAAGTAAAATAAGAAAATCCACTCATAAGATTCAAATACGAATTAGCTATATTGTTTCCCCAGTGTCAAGCTCAATATAACGTTTATGAGCAGTGTCCTACGTTTTTAAAAGTGTAGTCGTTCAAAACATAACCTTCTGTTGTTACGCTGTTCAGGTTCCAAGCGTTGCATGCCTCTAATTTTGTATTGTGGTAGCATAACATAATCTTTCCTTATTAGATGGCGTTCATAGGACGTCAACAAACCTGTAAACACAGTTGCAGATAAGAACGGGGCATGTAGTCATGCACGAGATATCAAAGAGTGAACTCCAGCGAGTGCCAGTGTAGACATCTATAATGAACGAAGAGAGGAGCTTTCCAGCTGAAACATGTTCTACAATTGTGACTTTACGTGCAGTCGGTCTTACTATGCAACAAACAACATGTCAAGAGCATGTTTCCTTGGGAGATTAGGGCTCGTATACAGGCATATAGGCAGTCACTTTTCCCTCGTTCTGTTTGGGAGTGGAACAGGAAGAGAAGATGCTAGTTGTGGTACGAGGTACACTCCGCCACGCACCGTATGGTGGATTGCGGAGTATGTATGTAGATGTAGATGTAACCGAAGCGTGCCTTCCTTTGACTACCACCAGGTTTCATGCTTGGGTCTGACTTCATTTTTACGGATGACATTGTGCGAAAGCATCCAAGAGCGCATGTGGATACTGGCCAGAATATGGACCTACCTCGAAAGGGTAGGCCAAAAGTCTCATCAAAAGCGATGATAAATATATAGTAGTCGACATGTAAACGTGATTGCTTCAAAACAGCGCCAAATTTAGCAGCAGAGCTCAGCCATAATAGGGAACAGCTGGTGAGTGTAAGTACTGTGAAAAGACGTCTTCAGGCAGTGAACCTTACCGGGCGTGTGGCGGCTAAGAAACCATCACTGACGGCTATTAATAGGCAAACGGGCTACACTAGGCAAGGCAACATGAAAGTTCGGCAGTAAATAAGTGAACAAAATTACTTTTAACTGGCGAATCCAAATTTGAGGTCTTTGGTACAAAGCGACGTAAGTTTGTTCGCCGGTCGCCAGGCGAACGAATGTCACACCAATGTGTGTCTCAAACATTAAAGCATGGAAGGGATTCCCTCATGGTCTGGGGACGTCTTGGAGCCGGTAAGCCTGGTGGTCTTGTACAAATAAACAGAACAATGAAGAAAAAGTATTACCATCGCATTCCACAGTATCATGCAAAGCCATGCGGAGTAGGTTTGATTGGCGAGGAATTAGTCCTACAGCAAGATAACAACACTAAATACATTTCAAAACTGTGTAAAGCATATTTGGCAAATTAAAAAGAAAAAAAAGAAACTGAGAAACATGATCTGGCCGCCCCATTCTCCCGACTGTAATCCTATTGAACTGCTTTGGGATCACTTGCATAGAGTAGTTAAATCAAGGCCTATTACCAACGTTCATCACCTCTGGACCAGACTACAAGAGGAATGGCGGTATGTCACCGAGGAAACCCTGGTGAAGTTGACAGCAAGAATGTCTCGCGTATGCAGAACACTGATTAAAGCCAAAGGAGGCTACGCAGAAGGAAGTAAAATTTGACTGTATTTAGTTTCAATAAAAGGTTATGCCAAATCTGACTTACGAGTATTTCTAACATTTCTGGCTCCAATTACCATTTTTTCCTCAAGCTCATTGATGTTCAAAAATAGTGTAGTTGTGGGTGCATGATGTCGGAGCTAAATGACTTCGAACGTCGGAGAAAAGCTGGGGCTCGTATGGTGGATGCTTCCGTAACAAAGTTAGCCGATGTGTCTGGTGTTTCAAGAGGCTCCGGGTCGAATACTTAAATCACATACAAGGAAAGCGGAAAAACATCGTCGACTAAGTCACAACGCGAACGGAAGTGTTTGTTGAGTTATCGTGACAGATGTTTATTGAAGAGGATTGTGACGAAAAATAAGAGGACTATAGTTGAAAAAGTCACTGCAAAAAATATTGCACTCGCGAATCCTGTCAGCACCAATATAACTCAAAGTGAACTCCTTAAGCAGGCCGGAGTGGCCGAGCGGTTCTAGGCGCTACAGTCTGGAACCGCGTGACCGCTACAGTCGCAGGTTCCAATCCTGCCTCGGGCATGGATGTGTGTGATGTCCTTAGGTTAGTTAGGTTTAAGTAGTTCTAAGTTGTAGGGGACTGATGACCTCAGAAGTTAAGTCCCATAGTGCTCAGAGCCATTTTTTTTTTAACTTCTTAAGAGGGAATTGCACGGCGGGCTGGAATTGCAAAACCACTCATCAGTGATGGAAATGCCCGTAAAAGGAATATGTGGCGTCGACCGAAACCATAAAACCTGGACTATGGATCTATGGAAGAAACTCATTTGCTCAGATGAGCCTCGTTGCACGCAGCTCCCACCTTGTGGTGGAGTTTACTTCCTGCGAGTGAAACACGTCACCATTCGGTGATATTTGGACAGCCGTATCGTGGTATTCCATGGGCCCCATGATGACTCTGTAAAGTCACTTTACTGCCAAGGATTTTCCATCCCACGGTGCAATAATCCTCCCCCAATGATTCATAGTAGTGTTCCAAGACGACGGGCTCCCTGTTCACACATCTCGCATCGTCCAGGGCTGTTTTTGTGAACACTACTATGAATTGTGGCATCTCACCTGGCCGCAACAGTCGCTACATTTCAATATTACTGATTTATGGTCTACTTTGAAGAGAAGGGCTATCGCTATGCACCTCAATCGTCGTTATCTGAATGTGACACTGTTTTGCAGGAAGAATGGTATAAGATTCTCTTAATAACCCACAAGATCTGTATTTATCCATTCCGAGACGAAGGGAAGCTGTTTTGGATACTAACGGGTTTCCTACACCGAATTAAATCTGGAAATGTATTGTGCTGTGATGTTCCCATATTTCTGTCGACATTCTGTACTTCTGCCGGAATCAACAGCTTTCAAGTTCCTCTTACTGTCTTTCTGTGGTTATTGTCAACCGCTTTTATTAAAATGGACGCCAGCTATTGTTTCAGTTTTAGTTTCACTGTGACCTTCGTGGAATTCTACAGCCAGCCTAGTTAATATGATTTGTTCCATTCTTATAATATTCCCATAGATTCTACCCTGCACTTTTTTCATATCCGAATACATGTTGGTACACTTTCCAGTTTCTTTCTTTGCTTTTGGTCCGTATGTTCTTTCATCAGTATGATTTGTACCTAAAATTTTCCTGATTACTTCTCGTTGTCTGTTTAAAATGAATGTTTCATTCCCATAATGACACGCTGGTAGGATGACTGTGGTGTAGTGTCTCAGTTTAGCGTATTTTGAGATGGCTTTTTGTTATGGATGTCTCATTTAAGAGCGAAAGCTGTTGGCACCTCGTGGCAACAAATTTTGTAATCAGTCTCTTTCGGGCCAGTCCCCTGAATGGTTTCGCCCAAATACCTTAACTGAGAGACTGTCTTGATTTTCCGGTATTTAATTATTAACATTTTGAGAGCCAGGTTGCTTTTCCCAAATGATATTTGGGAACCTACGTTTCCTGGTGTTTCATTAAGAGTTTCTATTTGTTTTTGTGCTGTTCGAATGTTCTGGAATAGAATCGATAGTTCGTTCGTAAAAGCTATGCAATGTGTTATGTCCAAATTATTATCATTTTATTGTTATTGTAATTAAAATTCTAGGCACTTTAGTATGTTGAAAGTGGTAACAACAAGAAGTTGTATTTGGCAAGGGCGAGTGGCGATATGTTGATTACAATTCTACGCACCTTAGCACGTTGAAAGAGGTGACCACGAAAAGTTATATTTGGCAAAGGGAGGGTGGAAAGACGCTAACAAACTTTCGTTGTTTCCTCCCCCCTCTACCTCCTGCCGCGGCACCTCTCCGCCCCCCCTCCCCCCCACTCCTCCAGAAACCTGATCCGCAACTATCGCACAACAATATTAATAATATCACTATCGCTGAAGCCTACGCGTAATACTGGAAAGAAGTCCTTGCGACATCAACCATATTAGGTACATATTTCTATACACACCATCTCAGCACTTAAGGAATGGAAGAAAATACGTAACTGAATATTTAGTGGGGAACTGCCTTGGGCAGTGTTTATTTTTCTCTTTCTGCTTTTCGACATTTCAGTTTCGTTATGAGCAGCTCACGAATCTCCATATACCAAGTCTGAGAAACGTTTACACGTGTACTCAGCGCTTGCAGTACCGAGCGAGTGTATATCTGGAAACGGGTGGTGATTTCGTCGTCCTCGACAAGCCGGTGTACGTTCTGCAACAGGCAGGCGAGAAGTCGAGATGTGCTGAGTGGGAGCACGGCGTGCGCGTGGGACCCACCGCAGGCGGGCATGAACATGTTAACGCGCTGCCCATTAGCGCTAACTGCTGTCACGATTCCGGTACGCGGCTGAAAAGCAGGTGAAGTTCTCCTCCCAAGCTTCAGTCCTTCTATCAAGTCGGCTGGTCGTTCGCTTTGTCGGAGGATGGCGCAAGGGCATGCGAGCCTAGAAGAACTCTTGCGAAATTGGTGACTTTGACACGTGATCGTTTCCGAATAAGTCCTATAATTCGCCAGAACATATAGGGTTGTCTCCTGAAAGTTGTCTGGTACGTTTCTTCTGTATCTATTTGACCTGTATCTCTTGACCTCTCGATTATGACCCATAAATGTACGGTGGAATTAATTTAGAGCCATCTGGGTGGTCACATCATTTCCTCGAACTGTTCAGAATGTTCTTCAAACCGATAGTGAACAACTGTTGACGACGACACGGCGGATTGTCATCCATAAAAATCCCATCGTTGTTTAGGAACACTAATTCCATGAATGGCTGCAAATGGTCTCCAAATAGCCGAACGTAACCATTTCCAGTTAATCATAGGTTCAGAAGGACCAGAGCACTCAGTCCACACAATCATGAAGCGTCCACCAAATTGCACAGTACCTTGTTGACAACTTGGATCGATGGCTTTGTGGGGTATGCGCTACACTTGTACCCTACCATCAGCTTTTACCAACTGGCCGTACCACCATATTCTAGTCGTCTGTGGTCCAATCTATATGGTCACGAGCCCAGGAGAGGCGCTGCAGGCGATGTCGCGCTGTTAGCAAAGGCACTCGCGTCGGTTGCCTACTGCCACAGCCCATTAACGCCAAATTTCGCCGCACTGTCCTAACGCATACGTTCGTCGTACGTCCCACATTGATTTCTGCGGTTATTTCACGCAATGTTGCTTGTCTGTTAGCACTGACAACTCTACGTAGGCCGGCCGCTGTGGGCGAGCGCTTCAATCCGGAACCACCCGGCTGCTACGGTCGCAGGTTCGAATCCTGCCTCGGACATGGATGTGTGTGATGTCCTTAGGTTAGTTAGGTTTAAGTAGTTCTAAGTTTAGGTGACTGATGACCTCAGCTGTTAAGTCCCATAGTGTTTAGAGCCATTTGAACCATTTGAACTCTACGTAAACGTCGCTGCTCTGGGTCGTTAAGTCAAGGCCGTCGGCCACTGTATAGTCTGCGGCGACAGGTAATGCTTGAAATTTTGTGTTCTCGGCACTCTCTTGAGGCCGTGGATCTCGGAATATTGAATTCCCTAATGATTTCCGAAATGGAACACCCAACGCGTCTAGATCCAACTATCACTCCACGTTCAAAGTCTGTTAATTTCCGTCGTGCTGCCATAATCACGTCGGAAACCTTTTCACATGAACCACCTGAGTACAAATGACAGCTCCGTCGTTTCACTGCACTTTTATATCTTACTTCCGCGATACTACTGCAATCGGTATATGCGCTCATCGCCATCCGCTGACTTTTGTCACATTGGTGTAATATGTAATACAGTTTCCTTTCCTTTCAGAAAAGACTATCTGATGCTATTGTGGGAAGCTGGGTTCGTTCTTCGTACCCCAACAGTCCAGTCCACCTCCTGGGTAGGCTTCTTGATGTCCGTCCCCTTCACACTACGTCAGTAGATACTAGTTCAGTCGATGAAAAGCAACGTTGAAGAAACACCGACTAAACACCTACCAAACAAAGGCCGCTTAAACGCAGTGCCGACAAGTTCGTAAAAATTTCAGCTCTGCGTAAAAGGTTTAAAGTTCTACTAATTAGGCTTTATTGTTCCCAAAGAAAGTGGTAAATGGTTATAAAGTTCGTATTTACTGCCTAAACTATTAGTGCTGCAAGTTAATTACCATTTTTACTATACGTTTTCAGGCGTAGGCAGCCGTAAGTTTACCAGTCCGACCCGAAAGATTTTCAGGTCCTATACAGTCACTGGCCCACAGTTTTTGCGAGTTATTACATCACGTCTTTCACTCATCTAATAAAAAAATGCTCGCCCAGATTTCCCGAGATGTTCACGAAGCACGCCGCGCAGAGTTTAGCATGGCAACAGACTAAATTACACAAAATTCTCAGTTCTTCACCAATACGTTCAAAACTATAGACGCTTCACGATTACGACAGAAGGACCGAACAGTTTCCTTCATCTTAGCCAAAATTGGTATGGCGCGATTCAGCATGTTCTGGACTGCAAGACGGTTCCCCATCGACTCGTAGAGATACAGAACCGTAGCACAAAGCCCTGCACGAAGTGCAGGAAATGTAAAACCCTTTTTGTATGATTAATGAGGCAGCCAAACAGAAAAGCTCGATTTGCCGCGGTACTCCCTAACTCATTCAAAAGAATTACAGACAGCATTTCATAAAAAAATCTAAATTTACGAAACCAAATTGAATTTAAATAAAACAAAGTACGAATTATCCCCAGTAATGAAATACTAATTGAGTTAACGCCTAACTTTTTTTCTGGCTGCTTTTATTTTATAAAGCATGCATCCTGGACGTATGTCACATGATTCATGATTGCACAAGAATCTAAAATCTCCATTTTATATACATATAAAAGAGCTGGTTAGTTTCGATAATTGTCATGCCACAAGAGCTAAGTTATATAAACGACACAAATAACTTATTGTATCCTGGAAAATTTATGGTTAACCACTCATTATTTTTGATAGGAAGATTACATTGATTCTGAAAACCAACAAATTAACGAAGGCTATACAGCAATCGCCAAAGATGTAGAACTATCTCACTGCAACCATGCTCGTAGTGCTGTATTTCGCTGAACGATGCGCTTAGCGGAACCACGGGAAAGCGCTTCCAGAAATGTGTGAGAATTTTATAGTGAATAAAAACTCCACATTCCAGATTCCAAGGGGCTTGTTGGGGTGGGAGGTGGGAAGGCAAGTGCATGTGCATGTGGACGCATTGCCAGTAATGTACCAAATATTGGACCTTCACCACCCTCAACACCGGAAAATTATAATAATCTTTCTTTTTGTTCTTTCAACTTCCATACTCTCCACAAGTTTTCGTGAGTGATCTTTGACGCTCCCCCAACGAATTATTCATCATATTTCTTTTCTGCTTGCAACGAAGAAGAGTAATTGTCGCAACAGCAGTGTATTGATTGTCCAACATTCCTTCTTCTTCCGCTCCCTGACTAGCTTCGTGCCGCATTACGAACCTCAGTATTGTTGAGCTATCTGTAGAGAATTTCAGTAATACTGTACAGTATTATTGCCTATCTAGGGAGCGTTTAAGTTATGGCCACATTCTTTTAGGAGACGTAGGATGTGCTGGTGATCGATTAATCACTCGTCGAGTGATCATGAATATTGCCAGCTATTGTGCCCATCGGGAACGACGAGGAATGCTTACAGAATGTGTGTTGTTGCATGACACGCCCGAACGCATAGGTCTTGCTTAAGGCGGCTACCAGCTTAACTGCATCCTTACTTATGCATTCTTGAGCGTGTGTAGTGTAGGGTCACACGGGCATCACGGCTGTACAAGGAACGTGACGTTCATCGAATTGCGAATATGCGTGCTTATGCAAGGGCCCAAACGTGTGCATGCTTGAGAGTGTGCACCAAGAATGGGGAGACATGTGCAAGCATTCGTCAGTGGTTTGGTTTGATTTGATGTTCGTTTGTCTTGTTACATTACATTCTGCACAAAAGTTGAACTGTAATGTAGCACAAGTGAAAGAATACAATATAATATGGAGAGAAAAAAAAAGAGAGGAAAAAGAGCAATACTATGAAACACTCGCTGCAGAGTGTCTGCCGTGAATAGTTAATATAGGTATGATATTTTCGTTTCTTTAACCACTTTTTTCTTCACACGTCACGTTTTCTGCTAAAGGCAGCGCATCGTCGTCTGAGATGGACTGGTTCCCTAAACAACCTGATGCTTGATGTGATGTTTAAAGCTTTCCCGGCGTACTGATTATTCCATAAAAACAGTGGCACTCACATGAAGATGGCCAGAAGACTCTGCGCCGAAATATCGTTGCAGGACGTTACTGATATCCGGCAGTACTCCCGTGTTTTCATGGAACAACCTGATGCTTGTACAAGCTTGCTTGACGTGTGTGGGGCCGAACGGTTCTAGGCGCTTCAGTCTGGAACCGTGCGACCATTACGGTCGCAGGTTCGAATCCTGTCTCGGGCATGGATGTATGTGATGTCCTTAGGTTAGTTAGGTTTAAGTAGTTGTAAATTCTAGGGGACTGGTGACCTCAGATGTTAAGTCCCATAGTGCCCAGAGCCATTTGAACCATTTTTTTTTTTTTTTGACGTATGTGGCGGTGAGACCAATTTGTGCATGCTTTCGCCGGCACTCTTTGCTCATGTGTGACTGTCAAGCACGCAGTTTCGTGAGTAGTCACCTTTATGCTTGATTCGATCCGGCGTTTGTGATGGGTGGTGAGAACTGTTAAAGAAGCACTTGGTCGGTCGCTATTTGCAGAACTAGTTCCTAGGTTCAGGAGACGGTTGTCAAGTGACTGCTAGACTTGGACCCTGATTTACATCTTGCCGATTTTGTTGAAACAAATGCTTAGACAACAATGCCAACTATATGGAATAGTAATATGCACCTGTGTTTTGCTAAATTTGTGTATCTCTTTGATTTCCTGCATTAACATTTTCTCGCAGAAGACCTTTTACCTTGCGTCTTGCTACAGCCTCATAGATTGAGGGCCATGACACAACAAGACTAATCAGTATCATCGCCATGAACATAATATTTCTCAGTTGAGAAACCTCACGAAGTATTTTCTTGGCAGTGGTTGCCGCATGAAATACCACCTGGGTAATCTCTGTCTACACACATAACAAAAATTTTTGGAACCATCTCTCAATGAAGAAATCATTGGTGTGTAAGGTCCACCACTCAGAGCGTGCAATGTAAGCTTTGTTGTGTTTGTCTTCTAGATTACGACTGCTTCAGTGCTGTCATTGTTGAAGCTGTGCTTGGGCTCGATCCCAGAAATCTGCACGCCTCTGTTGTCGGTTGCCGAGATGGCGTGTGGGCAGAAGATCCAACAGCTACACGAAGGACAGCCCGAGAGACGGCCTCAGCAGATAGCCAATAAGACGGTACTTGTTATGTGCAGGACCGTCGGCACAGGCGTCCTGCTGAAAGGCTTAGAGACGTGCAGATTGGTTCTTCATCCGCGGAAGATCGGCCCGGCCCTCATCTTCAGTCATTCACCGTAGCGATCAGAAAGAGTATAGCTCGCAGAGTCGACGTTTTCTCCTCAGTCAGGTAGCTGTGGACTCGTAGCAGTGGACTCTTAAGATGGCAGCAGCTGTAGACGCTTTGTTGTATTCATCAGGGCATCCTGCAACTAACCAACGGCTTTGCCGCAGTGGTAACACCTGTTCCCGTCAGATTACCGAAGTTAAGCACTGTCGGACTTGATTAGCGTTAGGATGGGTGATTGTTCGTGTCTGCCGAGCGCTGTTGGCAAGCAGGGTGCAGTCAGCCCTTGTAGGGCCAATTGAGGAGCTGCTTGAGGAGTAGCGGCTCCAGTCATGAGAACTGTCAACAGCCGGGAGAGCTGTGTGATGACCACATGCCCCTCCATTTCCGCATTCAGTGACAACTAATGGATGAGGATGACATGGTGGTCGGTCGGTACTCCGAGGCCTATTCGAACACTGTTTAGTTTAGTTTTTGTCCTGCAACTAGTAGAGAAACTTTCCATCGGTGTCTGTGCTGCAGATAGAGTGATCACACTCTGGTTTTATAGCAGTCAATGACATGATTCCAACAGTACGGGTAACCGAACGTGCCCCTGTTTTCTGAGCCTGTCAGCGCTCTTGGCTGCCCTTATATTTAATTCCAAGGCTTCACATCGTTCCTTTATGTAAAGTCTGCGACCCGAAAGGTGCCCTTATGTCATCCCTGGGTGGAGTTAACTACTTGTAACCTCATTACAGTAGGGCGGTGTGTTCACTCTGCACTGTTGCCTAAGTGCTGAATCAAGTGTTTCCTGGCGTCCTCTCTTACATACTAGAGGCAATAAGGTCCCTGTCTCCTTGTACTTCGGCACCCCCACTGTTGGCATTGGTCAGGTCAAACTCGCAAAACCGTCGGACGTGTTCCACTTAGCGTCGCCCGGCTGCTTCTCGCAAAATTTTATTCTCATACATAATTACTAGTCTGCTGTGCAACAACAAATCATACACAACCGTTCGCTCGACGGAAGATCCATATCCAAAGACTGGAAAGCTGCACAGGTCACAACAACATTCAAGAAAAGTGGTATTAGTAATCCACTAAACTACAGGCACATATCACTGACGTCGATATGCAGCAGGATTTTAGAAAAATTATTGTGTTCGAACATTATGAATTACCTCGAAGAAAACGGTCTATTGACACACAGTCAACACGGATTTAGAAAACATCGTTCTTGTGAAACACAACTAGCTCTTTACTAGCATGAAGTGTTGAGTGCTGTTGACAAAGGATTTCAATTTGAACCCGGATTTCTTGGATTTCCGGAAGGCTTTTGACACTGTACCACACAAGCGTCTTTTAGTGAAATTCCGTGCTTATGGAATATCATCTCAGTTATGTGACTGGATTTGTATTTTCCTGACAGAGAGATCACAGTTCGTAGTAATTGACGGGAAGTCATCGAGTAAAGTGATTTCTGGAGTTCCCAAAGGTAGAGTTATAGGCCCTTTGCTGTCCCTTATCTATACGAGCGATTTCGGAAACATTCTGAGCAGCCGTCTTAAGTTGTCTGCAGACGACACTGTCGTTTATCGGCTAATAAATTCATCAGCAGATCAAAACAAACTGAAAAACGATTCAGAAAAGATATCTGTATGGTGCGAAAATTAGCAGTCGACCCCAAATAACGAAAAGTGTGAGGTCATCCACATGAGTGCGGAAAGAAATCTGTTAAACTTCAGTTACACGATGAATCAGGCAAATCTAAAGGCCGTAAATTCAGCTAAATACCTAGGAATTACAACTACGAACAACTTAAATTGGAAGGAATACACAAAGTATATTGTGGGGAAGGCTAAACAAGGACTGCGTTTTATTGGCAGGACACTTAGAAAAAGTAACACATCAACTAAAGAGACTGCCTACACTACGCTTGTCTGTTGTCTTTTACAATATTGCTGCGCGGTGTGGGATCCTTATCAGATAGGATTCACGGAGTACATCGAGAAAGTTCAAAGAAGGGCAGCACGTTTTGTACTACCGTGGAATAGGAGAAAGAGCGTCACTGAAATGTTACAGGATTTGGGGTGGACATAATTAAAACAAAGGCGCTTTTCGTTGCGGCGAAATTTTCTCACGAAATTTCAGTCACCAACTTTCTCCTCTGAATGCGAAAATATTTTGTTGACGCCGACGTACATAGGGAGAAACGATCACTATGGTGAAACAAGGGAAATCATAGCTCGTACGGAAAGATAGGGGTGTTCGTTCTGTCCGCGCGCTATACGAGGTTAGAATACTAGAGAACTGTGAAGGTGTTCGATGAACCTTTTGCCTGGCACTTAAATGTGATTTACAGAGTATCCATGTAGATGTAGATTCTAAGGTATTCCAAGAAGTAGACGGATTCTGCCGCCCAGTAGCACTTGTGTAATCTTACAAATAGCAGAAGAGCACCCAGTCAAGGAGCACTCCTTTTTTTTATTTATCTTCAACCGATAAATACATGGAAGCCTGTCTTTCTCATTTTCAGCGTGCAACTGCAACGGCTTCTCGAACAGATGCTTCTTCGACAAAGATCTGTATGAGAAAACGGGCCACGGAGGACATTGTATCGACTGCACTGGCAACAGAGACGGGCCAAATTGCGAACGCTGCAAGGAGAACTTCTACCAGCGTGAAGACGGCTACTGCATCGCGTGCAACTGCAACGAGATTGGTATGGACATCTACATATCAGAATTAATTATATTTAAAGACTGTTTTGTGATTGCACTCACTTGCTTCAGGGCTTTTTTACTTCTTTTCACTTTCAGATACCATGTATCTTCAGTTATGGTTCCACTACTATTTCTTATCTACGTGAATAACCTTTCACTTAACATTTAACAAGCAGAATTTGTACTTTCTGCAAACGATACTAGTGTTTTTAAATTCCATTATAGAGACGAAGCAAAAGATTGTTAATGTTTTTCAAAGAATTATTAAGGGGTTCTCTGAAATGGACTCTCGCTAAAGTTTGAGGAAAAACACTCAATTCAGTTTTGTACAACAGAGTCATATGAAAGATTTATGTAATACACGAACGGGAGTCAATAAATAGAGTAGAATGCTTTAATTTTTATGGTGTACATATTGATGAAAACTTCAACTGGAAGAAGCACATTACTGAGTTCCTAAAACAAATTCTGCTACTTTTGCTCTTCGTATAACTGTCATTCTTGGAAACAAATGAATAAACCCCTGGTCCGTAGCTCGTGATCGTGCGGTAGCGTTCTCGCTTCCCACGCCCGGGTTCGATTCCCGGCGGGGTCAGGGATTTTCTCTGCCTCGTGATGACTGGGTGTTGTGTGATGCCCTTAGGTTAGTTAGGTTTAAGTAGTTCTAAGCTCTAGGGGACTGATGACCATACATGTTAAGTCCCATAGTGCTCAGAGCCATTTGAACCAATAAACCTCCGATGTATTTTGCATATTTCCACCCAATAATGACTTATGGAATAAACATAGAGTAAATATCTCTGGAGTGAGCATTGCGTTCTGCGCATGTTGTCAACATTAAACCAGGATTGTCACGTGTTTTCGGGATTTCGCTGTGCGTGTGTGCTTTCTGCAGAGTTTGAAGTTTATAATATCAAGAGTTTTTGTTGTGTTTCACCGTTTGTTGATAGTGTAATAGCGAGGGTGAATTACTGTTGTTGCTACGGATGCAAATAAAAATATGTGAAAGGAGGGATAGTAACTTTTCATGGTTACATACATCTAGCTCTAATTATAGTTATCATATTAGTAAGACACACTGCATATGTTTAAAAATTTCGAGACGCCTTATAATTACGGCTTGATTCTGTAGACCTATTTTTCTACGATTTTATGACGTTTGCGGCTCGTACAAAAGCTTACAAACAATTGCTTCCTCTCGTAAATTTGCTAGTTGAACAGGAAAGGGAATGGTTAGTTGTTTCAGTAAATACTATCCTCCATGCATTTATCAGTGACTTGTCGATTATGTATATTCATTACTCACTCTACTGTTTATTTAATAAACTGGGAGCAAGTACTTAAAATGCGTTAAATAAATACCTCAAAGCGCCACCAGTAAGAAAAATTGTGCTTTAGGTTGCAAAAACGAGAAAATAAATACGAAGAAATACAAGAAAAAAGGACGGATTAGCAGGGATATAATCGCTAATGTGTGACAAATTCGGTGTTTTTCGGACACTTGCAAAAGTACTAGCGTACTCTCAAGTCGTTTTGCAGTACTACCACTGCAAAAATGTACGTCAAGGTCTGCAGTACTATAAAGTGCCGTATCATACCGAAAACTACCAAAAATCGAGTGCATCTGAACTGTGACACCTATCGCAAAGAAGCAGAATGTAATATCACTTGCCCTTAAAAGTTACGTAGTTGGTTTATTCCCGGTATCAAACGGATACTGTTAAAATGTTTGCGCAACATATATAAATAATCCACGACACGTACGAAAAGAATCCGTCTGTACTAGGGATGTAGTGACATTAAAAATACACAGGGCGCTATACGGACAAACACACGACGTCACGATATCACGTGACCAGGCCGGCAATGTATGTTGACAACACAAAATCTGTTCTGCGTATTTCGTCATGTACGTACCTCTTTAAGGAGTTAAGCATCTTAACTGCACCGTAACAATACATATATTCCCTTATGAAATTCGTCATAAATAATCCATCACAATTTCAGAAGAACAGTGATGTATATACTCACAACACGAGATGGAAAAAATTGCCCACTATTACCCATTGTTGCTAACATTCAATGTTGTTGTTGTGGTCTTCAGTCCTGAGACTGGTTTGATGCAGCTCTCCATGCTACTCTATTCTGTGCAAGCTTCTTCATCTCCCAGTACCTATTGCAACCTACATGCTTCTGAATCTGCTTAGTGTAGTCACCTCTTGGTCTCCCTCTACGATTTTTACCCTCCACGCTGCCCTCCAATACTAAATTGGTGATCCCTTGATGCCTCAGAACATGTCCTACCAACCGATCCCTTCTTCTGGTCAAGTTGTGCCACAAACTTCTCTTCTCCCCAATCCTATTCAATACTCCCTCATTACTTATGTGATCTACCCATCTAATCTTCAGCATTCTTCTGTAGCACCACATTTCGAAAGCTTCTATTCTCTTCTTGCCCAAACTATTTATCGTCCATGTTTCACTTCCATACATGGCTACACTCCATACAAATACTTTCAGAAAAGTCTTACTGACACTTAAATCTATACACGGTGTTAACAAATTTCTCTTCTTCAGAAACGCTTTCCTTGCCATTGCCGCCAGTCTACATTTTATATCCTCTCTATTTCGACCATCATCAGTTATTTTGCTCCCCAAATAGCAAAACTCCTTTACCACTTTAAGTGTCTCATTCATCACCCGACTTAATTCGACTACATTCCATTATCCTCGTTTTGCTTTTGTTGGTGTTCATCTTGTATCCTCCTTTCAAGACACTATCCATTCCGTTCAACTGCTTTTCCAAGTCCTTTGCTGTCTCTGACAGAATTACAGTGTCATCGGCGAACCTCAAAGTTTTTGTTTCTTCTCCATGGATTTTAATACCTACTCCAAATTTTTCTTTTGTTTCCTTTACTGCTTGCTCAATATACAGATTGAATAACACCGGGGAGAGACTACAACCCTGTCTCACTCCCTTCCCAACCACTGCTTCCCTTTCGTCCCTCGACTCTTATAACTGCCATCTGGTTTCGGTACAAATTGTAAATAGCCTTTCGCTCCCTGTATTTTACCCCTGCCACCTTCAGAATTTGAAAGAGAGTATTCCAGTCAACACTGTAAAAAGATTTCTCTAAATCTACAAATGCTAGAAACGTAGGTTTGCCCTTCCTTAATCTAGCTTCTAAGATAAGTCGTAGGGTCAGTATTGCCTCACGTGTTCTAACATTTCTACGGAATACAAACTGATCTTCCCCAAGGTCAGCTTCTACCAGTTTTTCCATTCGTCTGTAAAGAATTCGCGTTAGTATTTTCCAGCTGTGACTTATTAAACTGATAGTTCGGTAATTTTCACATTTGTCAACACCTGCTTTCTTTGGGATTGGAATTATTATATTCTTCTTGAAGTCTGAGGGTATTTCGCCTGTCTCATACATCGTGCTCACCAGATGGTAGAGTTTTGTCATGACTGGCTCTCCCAAGGCCGTCAGTAGTTCCAATGGAACATCTGCACCGCAATATTACGTGCATTATTCCTTTTCTTTAATTATAATTTTATTGGCTTTTTGTAGACAACAATACAGTCGGTTATTCCTTACACCAAGCAAAATACTGCACTAAACGCAAATTCGCTGTTCCTCTCATTCGTTCAGTCCCTGACACATGGTTTATTGCAATTGTGATGAGTATGACTTCTGATCCAGCCTACGAAAATCAAAGTCTGCTTTCCTTAGAACAGCTTCCTTAATTATTGTGAAGCTGCGACACTTTGTTGATGTCAACTATGCTTCAACAACGCTTTCTATAGCGAACTCAACCGTTTACATTTCATAGTTCTTTGGTCTTAGTGTGCTTTCCAGGCTCCTCAGCACACACACACACACACACACACACACACACACACACACACACACACACACACACACACACACACACACACACAATATAGCATCAATTTGCGGGTTAATTCAGTCTAATAAGACATTTTATCGAATATTAAAGGGTGTTTTGAAATCTTAGTTAAATGCAGATAATTTTCCTTTCATCAGTTCGGAATTTAACGCTTTCCGATATTAAACAAAGGGCTAGAAAAGAGGTCAAATGACAATGAAAAAAACTTTCGGCCCCAGCTAAATCACTCATTTGGCAGCTAAATGACATTAAAAAGAAGCCAGAGTTTTTAAAAAAAACTGATTTGGCGGCACTGTCATTACCTATTGTTAAAGTTGTCAGTGCCTGAGAGAGGAGTCCACTATGCACCAACATTCGCTGGAAGCAACAATAATGTATAATCATTTGCATAACAACATAAAACGTCTGACAGGTGGTAAACAAGTTTTAAATCTAACCGAAAATCATTTTTCCTGGTTAGCTGCTTCTATTCCATGGACGAATTTCGATTTAAAATCTGGCAGACTCGTTAACATTTATTCTGAAGCGTAGCAGCACGAGTGGGAATAAAAAAAAGTGATTTGTTCATTGATGTTAACGCTGACCATATGTGCATATCCTACAGACTCATACCACATAATTTCGATAGAAGAATCGTTTAAATTATTCAAATTATCTATGAAATATGTAATTAACTGTGATGATCTTGTAGGCTTGTGTTCATTTTTGCTGCCATTATGCATAGCACGCCTTATTTTATCGACTAATATGATTTCTGTTGTTTGCTTTAGTCTGGAAACTAAATTTTTACATCAGCTTGAATATATTATGATCAATGATGGTGGTAGTTGGCAAATTAGTAAATAATACACCTCCTCCATCCCTCCCAACATTTATGGTTTTCTGATTATTTCCGGTTGGACTGAAATTATAAACTTTTCTAATGAATGACGCCAAAAAAATGTAATAATATTATTCCACACGATTTACTCCCAAAAGGAAGTTAACTGAAGCGTGTGTTTTGAATTGTACGCGCATTTGGAATCTGTTTAAGGTAAGCACTCATACATTATGTGATCAAAAGCAACCAGATACCTGACTGAAAATGACATACAAGTTCGTGGCGCCCTCCATTGGCAGTGCTAGAATTGAATATGGCATTGGCCACCCTTATCCTTGATGACAGCTTCCACTCTGGCAGGCATACGTTCAATCAGATGCTGGAAGGTTTCTTGGGGAATGGCAGCCCATTCTTTGCAGAGTGCTGCACTGAGGAGAGGTATCGATGTCGGTCGGTGAGGCCTGGCACGAAGTCGGCGTTCCAAAACATCTCATGGTGTTCTATAGGATACAGATCAGGACTCTGTGCAGGCCAGTCCATTACAGGGATGTTATTGTCGTGTAACCACTCCGCCACAGGCCGTGCATTATGAACAGGTGTTCGATCGTGTTGAAAGATGCAATCGCCATTCCCGAATTGCTGTTCAACAGTGGGAAACAAGAAGGTGCTTGAAACATCAGTGTAGGCCTGTGCTGTGATAGTCCCACGCAAAACAACAAGGAGTGCAAGCCCCCTCCATGAAAAGCACGACCACATCATAGCAACGCCGCCTCCAAATTCTACTTTTGCCACTACATAACGCTGGCAGATGACGTTCACCGAGCATTCGCCATTCCCCATCCTGCCGTCGTATCGCCACACTGTGTACCGTGATTCATCACTCCACACAACCTTTTTCCACTGTTCAATCGTCCAATGTTTACGCTCCTGACACCAATCGAGGCGTCATTTGGCATTTGCTGACGTGATATGTGGCTTATGAGCAGCCGCTCGATGATTAAATCCAAGTTTTCTCACCTCCTGCCTAACTGTCATAGTACTTGCAGTGGATCCTGATGCAGTTTGGAATTCCTGTGTGATGGTCTGGATAGAGTCTGCCTCTTACACATTACGACCCTCTTCAGCAGTCGGCAGTCTCTGTCAGTCAACAAGTGAGGTCAGCCTGTACGTTTTTGTGTTGTTCGTGTCCCTTCACGTTTCCACTTGTCTATCACTTAGGAAACAGTGGACCTAGGGATGTTTAGGAATGTGGAAATCTCGTGTTCAAATTCGAAGTCCGTGAGTTCCGCAGAGTGCCCCATTCTGCCCTCTCACGATGTCTTATGATTACTGAAGTAGCTGATATGGAGTACCTGGCAGTAGGTGGCAGCACAATGCACCTAATATGAAAAACGTATGTTTTGGAGGTGTCAGGATGCTTTTGATCACATAGTGTATGTGTGGACTCACAGCTCCATCAACCAGGTAACCTGGGGTACACCTTTGTGAACGAAGTCTTGCCAATCTGAAGAGACCCCCGTCAAAACGAAACAAAATCTCCATGCTCTGGTGCTTTGCACGTGATTCACACAGCATGGCAGGCATGTAAAGAGCAGAGAATGTTGGACGAAGCATACAGCCTTGTTTCAAATCATGAATATTAGCAACTAATACTATGCATAGTTACCGTGAAGAACCTGCCCAGACATGCCATTAAGAAAAGCTTTAATCAGTTCCACATAGTCTTCAGGATATCCAAAGTGTTTCAGTACTTTCCACGCAGCACATCTACATACTGGATCAAAGGCTTTTTCCAGATCATAGCAAACTAAATACAGAGGCTTGTGTTGCTCTCAGCATTTTTCCTTGAGTTGGATAGCATAGAAAAACGTATCTCTTGTGCCTCTGAAGGTTTGGAAACCACATTTTTTAGGTAAATCCTCTCTGGAATAATATGGAGCTGATTTAATAGAATTCTTGTGAGAATTTTACCTGCAGTTGATAATAGTGATATACTATGGCAGTTCCCACATGTACAGCAATTGCCTTTCTTGAAGATAGTGATGGTGGTAGCATTCTTAGCTGGCTGTTGTGACCGAGCGACTCTAGGCACTTCAGTCCAGAACCATACTGCTGCTATGGTTGCTGGTTTGAATCCTGCCTCGGGCATGGATGTGTGTGATGTTCTCAAGTTTTGCAAATTAAGAGGCTCAGTATAAAAAGGCTAGTCTTTAACAATATACCTCCATTCTGTATTAATTTGAGAGGGATATTGTCAGGAGCTTTCTTGGTCTTAGTTGATTGAGTGCTTTATTAAAGTCTCTGTATGTGGAACTGCCATTCATGGTTGTTGGGGCTGCTGAGAGTCATTACAGAGAAAGTCCATAACAACATTGGAGGCACAATTTACAATTGCAGAGAAATGTTCCTTCAAACACTTTTAATTTTTTCATTGCCAGTTAAAATGATGGAATTGTCAGCAGTCTTCTTTTTCCCTGATGGGGATCGAATTGGACCTTATATCTTCTTTGTGCCTGCATGGAAATTTTACAGATCACAGGTATCAACTAGTCTTTGCAGTTTTTCAGCTTTTTGTTGCCGGTAGCTATTCTTAATTTCCTTAGTTGGTGCATGCATTTGTCTGTAAGTTCCATGAAATGTGATTTTTTCATATTGGAAGATGGAGCTTGTAGAAAGGATAGCTTGGCTTCCCATTTGGAGTTGATTAGACGTCTTCATTATTTTCATCAAACCAGTCTTGTCTTTATTCTTTGCAAAATAAATTGTTTTCTTAGTTCTCTCACATTTCTTTATTTTCATCAAACCAGTCTTGTCTTTCCTTCTTCATAAAACCAATTGTTTCCTCAGTCGACTCAGTAATAATCTTCTGAACTGTGACCCACTCCTGATTTACACTCTTACTGCTGACTGGATGCTAGCCATCTTATTTGAAATCACATTTCTGTAATGTGTAGCAATGGATTTAATTTGAAATTTGGAAATGTCGAATTTACATATGGTAGGTTGTGCATGTGTCCTTCTGGTTTGCGACAAGTTGAGATCCCCAACTGGCTAAATAGAAGCAGTTTTTGGCTAAATAGAAGCAGCTTTAGACATTTCTTGCCGTCTTGGTGACAAGGACATCCTTTTTATCACATTGCCTGGTGATAATATAACCAAGGATGCGCCAGTGCTTTGAGAGAGGATGTATCCAAGTGGTCCTGCAGCAATTAGGGAGGTAGAACTGACTGTTTGTAAAAAGGAGTTCATGTTCAGCACATAGACCATTGGCATTGCAGGTGCCAAGTCCTTGTTTCCCATCACATTGCACTATAATTGATGAACTCTACCAATTCTAGTACTGAAGTCACCGAATAGTAAGTGCTTGACTTTAGGTGGTACTTGGATGACGGCTGTGCACAGCAGGTAGTAAGACTGGTCTTTAGTGTCTACATAATCATCCAGACAGATATGAGAGTCATAAATTTGCCTCCAGAGAGTGGGGTTTGGAGGGACATAATTCTTTTGCTGACATCAGTTGGAGTTAGCAGATGGTCAGTCAGCAATGTAGTCTTCACAGTGAAGGTGTGACATCAGGGAAAAAGTTCCACAAGCATGATTTTGTTTAAGATGGATTTCAACTGGTAAGGAAGTGACATTCACACTATAGTCTTGGAACTATACTCTGCAGCTAAAGTGAAAGAAGATGTGCAAGGTCCAGTACTGCGACTGCAAAGGACTTCTGCAGACTTGGAATGCCATTGAGTTGCACCTAAACACCCAGTCTCTCTGGCATAGCCTCATCCATCTCCATGGCCACTGAGAATGATAATAATAGGGCTCCTCATCTTCCCGTTTTGATGTTGGGCCAAAAACACAGGGTTGTTTCATCCTCCAGCTCCACTGTCCTGATGGTCTCCACTCTGCCTTCAGTGCCACTGCAGTATTCACTGTACCTCCATGAGGTACTATATAACATGGGTTTTTTAATGAAGTGTTACTCCCCCCCCCCCCCCCCCCCCCCTTTTCGAACCAAGCTTGAGGCTATGGCTGAGTTTGACTCATGGGAGAGATACTTGGAGATAAACACTATCCAGCAAAAGTATGTTTACAAAATTTCAGGAAACAATGTTAAATTAGGAATCAAGGAATGTGCCACAGCTCCCTGTATGTTGCCTCTTCAAGGATTGCAAAAACAAAATTAAGCTAATAGCAGTAGACACAGAGGCATTTCAGCAGTGATTGTACCCACAGTGGGAAGTATACTAGGTGATGCATTTTACTGTGGTCTGTAGAGTATGAATGTAATAATGTATGAAACAAAACATTTTAAAAGCATATATTGATTTTTTTATATTTGGGTGCATCCAGTTATCTGAGTCTATGTATTGAAAGTTAAGTGTTTTTAACAAACTTTATTTTTTATTTATTTATTTATTTATTTTGCAGGTTCAAGGAGCTTACAATGTAATCGTGAGGGACGTTGCCAGTGCAAGCCAGGTGTAACTGGTGATAAGTGTGACCATTGCGATGTTAATTACTATGATTTCACCAGCCTTGGCTGCAGATCATGTGGGTGCAATGCTGCTGGCAGTTATGGAAATGAACCCAACTGCAATCCTTACACTGGTGCATGCCAGTGTAAAGAGAATGTTGAAGGAAAGCGCTGTGGAGGGTATGCAATTATGTTGTTTCTCTTCTTTATCTAGCATTAAATGTTTGTTAAAACGGCCAGTTGATCTTACTTTAATCACGAGTTCTGCCTTAACCTCTGTTTTCTACCCTAGTTAAAACTGTGTTATTTATTCTGTTACTTAGGTGTAAACCTGGGTATTTCAACCTGGACATTGAAAATGAATTTGGTTGCACACCTTGCTTCTGCTACGGCCATTCGTCGCAGTGTGAATCAGCTCCTGGATATTCAAAAGTTACTATTGAGAGTATGTTTGCACGAAACAATGAAAGGTGGTCTGCACAGGATTACAGTGGCAATCCTGTTAAGCTTCTCTATCACAGTATTACACAGTCCATTGGTGTAAATGCTCCTGGTCGAGATCCAGTATATTTTGTGGCACCAGGTACAGAAAAAGCTTTGACTTGGCTATTTTGAACTTAGTCTTTATGATTAAATGAGTTGTAATTTGAACACTTTTTGAGCGAAAGCATTATTATATTTCATAGATCATTGGAGTTGCTCATTCTTTAAATTTCATCTCACTCTAAAAATCTAGATATCAGTGTAAAATTTTTCTATTTCTTCCATTCTGATGCCTCTTATTTGAGATAATATGCACCAGTCATCATATGAATAATAGTACAATAAACATATAGTGTTGATAGTGTTGTATAATTAACTTTTTGTCTCAGCTTCAAATTTAAAGACTTATTTTTGAAAGACAGGAATTTCTGGAGCATTATACTCATGTATTCTAAAATGTCTTTTTGTCTCAGCATTTTTATGACATTCTGCGGTGTTTCCTGCTTCCAGTTTATAATTTATAATCTACAGTGACAGCTTCATGGGCGAGTAATTCTGAGAGCACAATGGATCATTCTAGAGTCTATTAGTGTATGTAATCCATCAGCTTTTAAAAAAGTTGTTACACCTTTCCATAGGAACAACTGTTTCAATTATTATGCTCATCATGAGAGATAATCATATCTCAGTGCTGATTTTTGTAACATTAATGTAGTCCAGATTTTTTTCCTCTGAAGCAATTGTGGACCCATAATTGCTACATCTCCTGTTACATGTGTAGCTTTTACATATAAACTTGTTGGTCCACTCCAGGTGGCTTCACAAATTCCTGTATCAGCATAATATTTTCTCTTCAACAGGCCTCCACCTAGGCCATAGTATGAAAACCATTCTCTGTGTTGATTAACAGTTTTATTTCAAATATTTATATAAGATACAGACTAAACTTCCATATAGATAACCACCATCACACAGAAACACACCTTATTTTGGACCAAAGTTCCAAATGTGTGCCGATACATCTCTAATTTCCAAACTCTGCAGCAGCCTCATTCTAAAGGTTACAGACTGTTTTGGTTGTGAAATTAGAGAAGCCAGTTATTACAAATTTTTTGGCTGGAGATGCATTATATTCTCTTTCATCACAAATCCTAAATAAAATTGACTGCTCCCTTGCTCTTTAATTTTACCTTCAAAGTTAATATATAGACTATATTCTTAAAAAACTTGAGCACTACTGAGTGAGAGACCACATCCTTTAACTACATGCTAAAGGTGCTGAATAGGAAATAATGGAATACAATTTAATAAGAAAAACAATACCATGAGCATAGATAATAAATTTTACTGTCTTCAGACAGGTTTCTTGGAGACCAACGTGCCAGTTACAATCAGCTACTGTCATTCAACCTTAGAATTGGAGAGAGTGGTCCAGGAGCCACTGTTGAAGATGTAGTGATAGAAGGTGCAGGACTGACAATCACCCAAGCAATTTTTGGCCAGAGAAATCCTTTGCCGTCTGTAGAGGTAAGAGCATTTTTTTTCTTTTTGCCAAGCAGAGAACCTTGAGTAACCTCAATCAATACTTTTCCCTTGTGTGATACATGTGGTATCATTCATTCCATTCTTCTCAATCCATTCTACCTTATTTGTGGCAGAGCAGCATGCTTCTTCTAAATGACCGACTGTTTTTCCTTCCTTGTACAAATTTTCTTGCTAGTAATTCTTTGTACATGCATTTCAGTAGCATGTAGTTAAAAAGAAATGGCATGTGGAAATGAAAATAGAGCTGTAGAATCTTCCTGTAAAGTATATCATGATGGTTGCTGTAATGCATAAAACTAATGACAACAAATAAAAAAATTAGAAAAATTATCACATAAGACTGTAGTCTAGGAATTCATGCAGATGGTTTGAATTTAAACAGAGAAACAGAAGTACTGGTATGCAAAAATAAAATTGACAAAAGCACTATTTTATTCAACAGTCAGAGTATATTAATTATATATAGATTACAACCTATCCATGCTGAGTCCATTATCGCTGAAACTGAACAAAACAAGATAGTTAACCAAACATTGAAGAGATTCCAAAGCCAAGTTGGTGTACACAGCAGCAAAGTTCTCCTGTGTAGTAATCTGATACATATCCACTCCACAGGCAACAGCAGATTTTCTCAATCAGTTTAGGTGACATCACTATCTGCTTGATGATTCAAAATGATCCTGTACAACTATTGCCAGTCCTTATACACTGAACAAGTGTCATAGTTAAGGCCTCTACCTGCCATGTAGTGTGTGCCTCCGAGAGCAAGCCAGTATCTTCTGAAAAACTTGTTGTGAAGGGTTAAATGTTGGTCAGCAATTGTGCTTTGTCAATGTAAGTGTGGATACCTAAGGTGCAAACAGTTGAGTTTGTTTTCTATTTGCAGATACTTTAGAAAGTGAAGGATTGTGCAAGGAATAAGAGCTCAGGTCCTAAAACAAGAAAAACTAGAGCCCATGTCTCCTTCATATTCACAGAACACGGTTATAATGAGGAGTACTTTTTGCTATGTAAAGGAGAGAATGAAAACAATATTTGAGGATACCTCGTCATAAGACTTCCAGTGTTGTTAGCAGCTGTGAAAAAGAAAAGCAAGTGGCATTACTTAGCTTGGAAATGAGGTTGAACCGAAACAAGGATACCTTTCTGTAAAGTGCGATATATAAAAAGGAGTCACTATTTTAATACTCATGCTGTGAACTGATCTCTGGAGCACTTTTCTGCTATACGGATCTATTCATTAACTCTGCCACTTCTGAGGTATTCTGCTCGTAGCTGCCTCTTCAGTACACTGTCACCACATGTGGTTTCTTTTTTAGCTACATCCTTGTTTGTTCCCTATTAATACATATGTATGTATAAAATGTCAGTCACATAAAAACTTGGAAAGTTACTAGAAATAAATAAAATAATTATGTTTGATGATTACAAAGTCTTTTGCAACAGAGTCCTTGCATAAAAAGTTCTCGTTTTACTTGCCGCATCAAATTTGGATAAAATCCCAAGTTTTCGATGACCACCTCCAACATCTTCATCAGCCAATGAGAAGCCGTCCACTGTTTATAAAAGCAGAAGCCTCACCAGTCCACGACAGTGAGTTTTACCCCTGACCGAGAACTTTTTATGCAATTATATTTTATGTTTGTAACACAAATATGTTTTTTTCTCTCATGTATCATTTGAAAACTGATTGTGTTTCGTTTCTGGTCATAGGCCCAGGAGTATAAATTCCGCCTGCATGAACATCCCCAGTATGGATGGCAGCCAAGACTTTCATCCAGAGATTTCATAAGTGTTCTTGCAAATCTTACAGCAATATATATTAGGGGAACATATACTCCAGAAGGTATAATTATGGTACCTTGTCTTATCTTGTATGCTGTGCCATTTGTGTCATAATGTGCTTTTCAATAGGTTGCTCATAGGAATTATAATTAACTGCAGAGTATTAACTGATGGTGATTTTGTGTATACCTGCTTTTCTCATTTAGGTGTTGGATTCCTTGATGATGTCAGATTAGAAACAGCTCATCGTGGAGCAGCAGGTGAACCTGCCAGATGGATTGAAAGTTGTAGGTGCCTTGCTGGCTATGTTGGTCAGTTCTGTGAATCCTGTGAACCAGGATTTCGCCATGAGCCGGCCAATGGTGGACCTTTTGCACCTTGTGTCCCATGTAACTGCAATGGCCATGCAGACATATGTGATGCTGAAACAGGTAAGTTGAAATCTGAAAAAATTGAAGCAGCAACCGGTTACTTCGTGGCCAGAAATATGTCATTACATTCTTACTGGTGTAAAATTTGTTTCTCCAAGCCTAGCAATGTGTTTATCCATGGATCTTTTCCCCATACTGTTCACTTCTGTCCCTTTTAGGTCGATGCATCTGTCAACATAACACAGCTGGGGACAACTGTGACCGCTGTGCACGAGGATATTATGGAAATGCTCTGCAGGGAACTGCTTATGATTGCAAACCATGCCCTTGCCCTAAGCAGGGACCATGTATACAACTGCAAGATGAAACTATCATTTGTCTTGAGTGTCCAAAAGGATATGGAGGTAAGAACTTTATTCAAATAAGAAAGCTGACTGCGTATAATATGATGGAAAGAGGAAAAGAAATTAGAGGATACTTGTATCATGAATATACTAAAACTCAACTACGAGCGGTGTTAAAACATTCAACATAATTTCACACATTGAGTGCTAGTAGCCATAATTTATGCCATAAATACATAATCTATGGAGGAACATTACACTAAACTAAATTAGGCATTCTTCTTTACCTCAAAACGTGTCTAAAACAAAAAAAGACAGTACCTGCAGATAAGAAAAGGCATAGCAGTAGCTAAATGAAATTTTGCAGTCATTCTTAATCAGTGTATGCTTATGTTTGTGTTAAAAAATTTATAGCAAAAATGCAGGAAGACCTGCAGATCAGTCAATGCTTGGCGTATGTGGGCAGAGAATTTTGAAAGAGATGTAATTCACCCACGAAGAGATAGCTATCAATACCATTGTTCAACTGATTCCTGAATTCTGCTTATCAGATTTGAAAGCAACATGTTTCATAACAAGTTTGTTTAGTCAATATAATTGCATCATCAAGATGCTCATCCAGCTCCAGTGGCAGATATGCAAGAGAGGCATTTTGCTTGATTGACATTCACTGTTACCATTTCAAGTGCTCACATTCGAAGAAAAATCAAATATCATATTTCTTCCCGCTGCATAAGCACATTTTGTAAAATGGCCATTATGGTAAAATTGCAAAATGTATTCAACCTCATACGAAGAATTGCTAACAATATTTCTTCCTGGGCATCATTAAGTAATGGAAAAGGGTGGGAGAAAAACAATAGTGATTGACAAAGTACCATCCATCACATTCCAGTAATTGTCTTGGGGAGAATAGTTGTGGATTGTTATTCAGCACTCCTGAATTGTATAATTAGTTCATCACTGCAGTTTATCTATCAGAAAAGTATCATATTTAATGATGTTTATAGAAGTAAATTAAGTCAGTTGAAGAAACTATGGAAATTACAATTAAGTAAATTTATGATTTCGAATTTAGAAATTTTTTAGTTCTGTACACTTCTCCATACCCTGGGGATGATGACACACAGAAATCATTTGGTGCCATTTTTGTTGAATTACAGCGTGAATGAAACATTTTAATCTTTTCTCCTTTAACAGTTACAAGGTAATTCAAAGACAGAGATTACTACTCACCATATTGTGGAGAGATGTTGAGTAATAGGTGCAACAAAAAGACTGTGAAGCAGGTAAGCTTTCAGCCAAGCAGGTCTTCATCTGAATCGGAACACACACACACACACACACACACACACACACACACACACACACACACACAATCACAGACTTGCATATGCGTGACCAAAGTCTTGGTAGTCATGATCATGTGCGTGCGAGTTGCATTTGTGTGTGTGTGTGTGTGTGTGTGTGTGTGTGTGTGTGTGTGTGTGTGTGTTTTGTCTAATTCCGATGAAGGCCTTTTCAGACAAAAACTTACTTGTTTGGCAATCTTATTGTTGTGCCTATCTGCAACTCAGCACCTTTGCTGTATGGTGAGTAGCAATTTGTCATTTTCATAATATTATCATTATTCCAGCTTGTATTTTCCATTCGCTCCAGTCACAGATTCGAATCCTGCCTCGGGCATGGATGTGTGTGATGTCCTTAGGTTAGTTAGGTTTAACTATTTCTAAGCTCTAGGCGACTGATGACCTCAGAAGTTAAGTTGCATAGTGCTCAGAGTCAATTTGTATTTTCCATTGTTTAGTGATAAATAAGTAGAAGATAATACAACTTCGTTTGTATGCCTAATAGGTCCCAGATGTGACCTGTGCAGTGATGGGTACTTTGGAGATCCAACTGGAAAGTTTGGCAGTGTTAAACTATGTCAGCCATGCAAGTGCAATGATAATGTTGACCCTAATGCTGTTGGAAACTGTAACCGCACAACTGGAGAATGTCTGAAATGCATTTATAATACAGGAGGACCAGAATGTGACTCTTGCATTCCAGGTAATGAAGTAACTTTAAGTTCTGAAAGTTCAAATACAATTTTTCTAATGAAATTATTGGATAGTGTTATAATCTTCTTAAAATAATTAAAATTAATCTAATTATAACCCAGTGAACAAATTTATTGAGTAGTATGTTTTTCAAAAGTATGTTCAGTCAGTCCAACAGAGAGGGTGGTGTTCTCTACACAAATGTTTCATGTTAATAAAATTTTGCTGAGTGCATTTTCTTGAATAGTTACAGCATTCTTGATGTAATGTAAAATGAGAAGTATTATCAATTTTTAAATTAGCTAGGATGACATATAGCGGAATATTCCTCTTTACACTATTCACTGATTAGTCCACTGTACACTATCTACTGTTTCACATTTACATCGTCCCACAGATTTTGCTTCCATTTGTAGAGTGCTTTTTGTTTTCCATGGAAAATCAGTGTCTGCCTAAAGCAACCAGTCAGTCACATAGTTTCCATAAATTTTAGTCATAAATGTTAAAAATTCATGGCATTAGTTAAACTAATACAGTAATAATTTTGAAGGTGCTTGGAAAGAATCACACTACACCTAAGGATTTTAGAATCAGATGTGCTGGCTCACTTACTTGAAAGAAAGAAAGGAAATGTGTACACTGGACTCCTCAATCCCCACATGAATATTCCCCAGAGCATAATAGAGCTGGTGGCAGCTTGTCTCTGTCCCACAGTACAGGTGTCAAAGAGCTGTTTCCCTGGAAGATGATGGATTCATGACCTCCCATTGGCACAATGAAAAAGGTATCAGGATTTATCAGACCATGCAATGCTGTGCCACAGCGATGCTCTGTCACTGCATCAATGTCCAATGCTGATGGTGGTCACATGCCCCGTGCCCATTTCAGTTGTAGTTGTTGATGTTGTGGTGTTAACTTTATCACATGCATGGGTCGTCGCCTGCGGAGGCCCATCATTAGGAGCGTTTGGTGCGATGTGTGTTCAGACAAACTTTTAATCTGCCCAGCATTTAAGTCTGATGTTAGTTCCACAACTGTTCACCGCCTGTCCTGTTTTGCCAGTTTGACCAGCCTACAACAACCGACATCTGTAATGAGCAGTGGTGACCCAACCCCATGACATTGGCACTTGGCTTCACCTTGGTCTCTCCATATGTTGAAGACACTCACCACAGCACTTCTCGAACACCCAACAAGTTAGCTTGTGTGAGCCTCCGGGCCATAACAATCTGCCTTTGGTCAAACTCAGATAGACTGTACGCCTTCCCCATTCCACACACAGACAGCACACTCACTGATGCTACATGCACCCTACGTGTGTCAGACTAACAGCCATTTCTCGCCAGGTGACATTGCTATTGCCTGAACAGGTTTATGTCAATAGCAGGTCACAGGTCATAAGGTTCTGGCTGATCAGTGTATTTGTAGATAAGGATACATATAATAATTTATGTTTCAAAACTGAGGATTGCAAAAAGACACACTATGGAAATCTTTACTCATCAGTTTCAGCTTCAAGAATGAATTTCATTTTGCAGTGAACTGTGTGCTGATTTGAAACTTCCTGATAGATTAAAAATGTGTGCCAGCAGATTACTTGAAGCTGGGACCTTTGCCATATGCAGGCAAGTGTTCTATTGACTGAGCTATCCAAGCTTGTCTCATGAACTGTCCTAAAAACTTTACCTTGATCAGTACCTCATCTCCTGTCTTCCAAACTTCGCACCAGTTCTCCTGCATGTCTTGCTGGACTAGCATTCCTGGGAGGTTAGACGACATTACAGGGTCATGAGCTAAGTCAAAACCTGATGAATTGTTTCCAAAATGAATATTCACCCTACAGCAGTGTGTGCTGATTTGAAACTTTGCAAGTCAAAGGTCCAGGTTCGAGTCCTGATGACACTTTTAATCTACAAGGAATTTTTGGTTGCAACCTTGGACTGGTCTTGTTTATATGCTTCTGTTGACATTAACTCCAAATTTAATAAATTTATCGAAGAGATTACAGGTCTATTTAAAAAATATTTCCTAAATAAATACATGTAGGACAAAGAAAGGTGCAGTATGTAGTGGCCAAGAGATCAAATGATCACAATAAGATTAGGCATTACAAACTATACAATAGAATTCTTAACTAGACCATACCAGCATAGAGATATATGTTCTTCAGAGCAGAAATCAATAACTCACACAATAAAGTCTAAACTGCTTAAAATGTTGTAAAACAGGAAAAAATGCATTCTGTAGAGAAAATGTCCAAATAAAGATGAGGATAATCTTAGTGATTCAAAAACAGTTGCTGATACATTCAATAAATGTTTTTAACAATAACAGTACAAATAGGATCATGAGGCTCCAGAAATGGAGCCATGAATTATCTGGAAGCCAAAGTACTTAGCACAGTACAACAGATCTAGGTAAGAACAGTCTCTATACAGGAAATTGAAAGAATCATTAAGTCTCTGAAAAGTAAAAGTTCTACTGGAGTTGACACCATCTTAGTAAATTATTAGAATAGCACTGCGACCATGCAATTAAATCCCTTTCCTCTATTTTTTACATGTCACATAAGCAAGGAATGGTTCCAGCAGTTGTAAAATCACTGTATAAGAAGGAAGATAAAGCAGACAGCCAGTCTCACTACTCACAAGCATTTCCAAAAGTTTAGAGAAACTAACACATTTCAGGATTGTTAGCAACATAGTGACCAAAATCTCATCAGGAAAAGTCAGTTTGGATTTCAGAAAAGGTTAACAACAGAAGATGTAATACATGCATTTGCTGCCAATGTTTTGGAATCTGTGAATAATAATAATAATAATAATAATAATAATAATAATAATAATAATAATAATCCAAATAGAGGTGTTTTACAGGACATGCTTCCTGCAACCACCCTAGAAGGAAAACAAAGACAGAGGATGAGATGGTCTGATGAAGTTAACCGACACCTCATGTTCTGTTATTACCAAGCAACAAACTTAGGAACCAACACAACTGGATACAGATCACAAGTATACACAACATTTATTACCAGATAACCAGAATTAAAATTTTTAACAGAACAATGACTAGCTGATCAGATCCGTGTAATAATAAAAAATAACAGGATACCCTAGTAAGAATTAGAAAACATCAAATAACAAGTACAACAAATACTGGAACAAAATAATGTACAGTCAGAAGAAGAAGAAGAAGAAGAAGAAAATACAGTAATGGACTCAAACATCCCAGAGCAAACAAACCGAGAACAACACACATCAATTAAACAATCTGAGGAAAACGAAATCTTAAGACAGCCACCAGAACAAGCACAAATAGAAAAATTTCAGCTGACATATATAGAATACAAAGACACAAATACAGACATTAGACCATTCTTACATAGACCGCCAAATAACCCACAAGTTGAAACAACAACAACTATCAACACAATCATACACAACAAAATAAATGAAAATACAACTATGGAAGAGTTACAACTACTGGTTTATATAGGAGCACTCACTACACTAAATATACACACTAGACAGAGATCAGAACCAACCAACACACAGAAGAAACCCACAAAACCAGCATGGCAACACAGGCTACAGATCAGAATAGAAAAACTTAGAAAAGACATCGGACAGCTAACACAATTTATAAGAAATGAAATATCAGACAAAAAACGAAAAAGGTTACCTAAAATTACACAACAAGAAGCAATAGATCAATTAGATGAAAAGAAGCAAAAATTACAAGCATTGGCCAAACGACTTAGAAGATACAAAAAAAGTGAAAATAGAAGGAAACAAAACCAAACATTCAACACAAACCAAAAGAGTTTTTGCCAGACAATAGATAACACACACATTAAAATAGACAATCCACCAAACATAACAGACATGGAACACTTCTGGAGCAACATATGGTCAAACCCGGTACAACATAACAGACATGCACGGTGGGTACAAGCAGAAACAGACACATCCAAGATGATACCACAAATGCCTGAAGTGGTAATTTTGCAACATGAAGTCACTTGAGCAATTAATTCTACGCACAATTGGAAAGCCCCTGGAAATGATAAAATAGCAAATTTCTGGCTAAAGAAGTTCACTTTAACACATTCACATCTAACTAAATTATTTAACAATGATGTAAATAAAATAGAAAGAAACTTCCACATGGGAAAAATATATTAAAAACAAAGATTCCAAGACTTACCAAGCGGGAAAGCGCCGGCAGACAGGCACATGAACAAAACACACAAACACACACACAGAATTACTAGCTTTCGCAACCGATGGTTGCTTCTTCAGGAAGGAGAGGGAAAGACGAAAGGATGTGGGTTTTAAGGGAGAGGGTAAGGAGTCATTCCAATCCCGGGAGCGGAAAGACTTCCCTTAGGGGAAAAAAAGGACAGGTGTACACTTGCACACACACACACACACACACACACACACACACACACACACACATATCCATCCGCACATACACAGACACCAATGTGTATGTGCGGATGGATATGTGTGTGTGTGTGTGTGTGTGTGTGTGTGTGTGTGTGTGTGTGTGTGTGTGTGTGTGTGTGTGTGTGTGTGTGTGTGTGTGCGAGTGTACACCTGTCCTTTTTTTCCCCTAAGGGAAGTCTTTCCGCTCCCGGGATTGGAATGACTCCTTACCCTCTCCCTTAAAACCCACATCCTTTCGTCTTTCCCTCTCCTTCCTGAAGAAGCAACCATCGGTTGCGAAAGTAAATTATTTAACAGTTGCATTGCAGACCCATACACATTCCCTGATACATTTACACATGGAATAACCTATCTGAAACCTAAAGATAAAGCAGACACAGCAAATCCAGCTAAATATCGCCCCCATAACATGCCTACCAACAATGTACAAAATATTAACTTCAGTCATTACACAGAAATTAATGACACATACAACACAGAACAAAATTATAAATGAAGAACAAAAAGGCTGTTGCAAAGGAGCACGAGGATGTAAAGAGCAACTGATAATAGATGCAGAAGTGACATATCAAGCTAAAACTAAACAAAGGTCACTACACTATCCATACATTGACTACCAAAAAGCTTTTAATAGTGTACCCCATTCATGGTTACTACAAATATTGGAAATATACAAAGTAGATTTTAAATTGATACAGTTCCTAAACATAGTAATGAAAAATTGGAAAACCACACTTAATATCCAAACAAATTCAAATAATATCACATCACAGCCAATACAGATTAAGTGTGGAATATACCAAGGAGACTCATTAAGTCCTTTCTGGTTCTGCCTTATATGGATGATCTAAAACTACTGGCAGCAACAAATCAGCAACTCAACCAATTACTAAAAATAACAGAAGTATTCAGCAATGACATAAATATGGCTTTTGGAACAGACAATTGTAAGAAAAATAGCATAGTTAAGGGAAAACACACTAAACAGGAAGATTACATAGTGGATAGTCACAGCGACTGCATTGAAGCGATGGAAAAAACAGATGCCTATAAATATCTAGGATACAAACAAAAAATAGGAATAGATAATACAAATATTAAAGAAGAACTGAAAGAAAAATATAGAGAAAGACTAAAAAAAAATACTGAAAACAGAATTGACAGCAAGAAACAATACAAAAGCTATAAATACTTATGCTATACCAATATTGACCTACTCATTTGGAATAGTGAAATGGAGTAACACAGACCTAGAAGCACTCAATACACTTACACGATCACAATGCCACAAATATAGAATACATCACATACATTCAGCAACAGAAAGATTCACATTAAGCAGAAAGGAAGGAGGAAGGGGATTTATCGACATAAAAAACCTCCTTCCCTCTGTCTGCCGGCACTTTCCCGCTTGGTAAGTCTTGGAATCTTTGTTTTTAATATATTTTTCCCATGTGGAAGTTTCTTTCTATTTTATCTACATTATGGACAGGTAGACAATTTAAGAAAATTCTTTCTAGAACGAGCTGAAAGTAGCAAAATACACAAAGCAATCACTCATCTAAATACATCAGCTACACCACTACAATTTCATAACCACTCCTACAACCCTTTGGATCACATAACATCAACAGATACGAAGAAAGTAAATTGGAAAAAGAAAACACTACATGGCAAGCACCCGTGTCATCTAACACAGCCACACATCGATCAAGACTCATCCAACACATGGCTAACAAAAGGCAATATATGTAGTGAGGTGGAAGAATTCATGATTGCAATACAGGATCAAACAATAAACACCAGATATTACAGCAAGCGTATTATTAAAGATCCCAACACCACAACAGATAAATGCAAACTTTGCAAACAACAAATAGAGACAGTAGATCACATCACAAGTGGATGTATAATACTAACAAATACAGAATACACCAGAAGACATGACAATGTAGCAAAAATAATACATCAACAACTTGCCATACAACATAAACTAATAAAACAACATGTTCCCACATACAAGTATGTACCACAAAATGTACTGGAGTATGATGAATACAAATTATACTGGGACAGAACCATTGTAACAGATAAAACAACACCACATAACAAACCTGACATCATACTCACCAATAAAAAGAAGAAATCAACACAACTAATCGAAATATCCATACCCAATACAACAAATATACAGAAGAAAACTGGAGAAAAAATTGAAAAATACATCCAACTGGCTGAGGAAGTCAAGGACATGTGGCATCAGGATAAAGTTGACATTATACCAATTATACTATCAACTACAGGAGTCATACCTCACAATATCAATTAGTACATCAACGCAATACAACTACATCCAAACTTCTGTATACAACTACAGAAATCTGTAATTATTGATACATGTTCAATTACCTGAAAATTCCTAAATGCAATGTAACATATACTGTACAGTTAAAAGGAAGTGACACTTGATCAAGGTCCGCATCACTTTTCATTTTTGACCAGACATAACATCTGAGAAAAGAAAGAATAATAATAATAATTATTATTATTATTTTTTAAGGTGGTTGGAATATTTTGAGATCTAACAAAAGTGTTGGACTGCATCAGTCATCAAATACTTTAACCCCAAGCCACATATCTATGTGTAAATGGTGAAGCAGGGAAGTGGCTTAATTTGTTCCTTTCTAAAGTAAAGTGGAAGGTTGTATTTGATAGTCAAGAAAGTGCATTCAGCTTCATCAGAGTGGAATACCACCATGTGCGGAGTGCCTCAGAGCTCAGTTCTAGGCCCCCTAACTTTTTATTCCATTTATTAATGATCTACCTCTTTCTACAGAATATTGTAAATTCTTCTGCTATCAGTCACCATTTTCTTTATTTACCTTACACATGATGTATTTTGGAAAATGATACCCATTTTCAAGTGCGTTTTTTGTGTGTATTAAGCCATGTTAAGCCGTGTCTATTGATGTTGGCAAGATGTGAGTGTCTGCTTCATTTCATTGATTTTTACTGCAATACATGAGAACCACGACATTTTTTAGTCGGTTATCAATTCTTTTGGTGAAGTTAGTGGCGAAATTTAGAAGAATTTGTACTTACAGTTTTCTAATGGTCCGTTTGTGCAGAGTTACACACACACACACACTAAACATCACACACAACTTATTGAACATTTTAAGCATCGAAAATATATTTTGTTTATGTAAGATATTTTCGATGTTTAAAGTGTACAATAAGTTGTTTGTGATGCTTAGTGTTTGTGAGACTCTGCACAAATGGACCATTAGAAAACTGTAAATACAAATTCCAAATTTTGCCACTAACTTCACCAAAAGAAACGATAACCAACAAAAAATTGCATGTTTCTTATATATAACAGTAAAAATCTACAAAATGAAGCAGACTCTCACATATTGACAACATCAATAGAAATGGCTTAATACAGACAAGAAATACACTTGAAAATGGGAATAATTTCCCGAAACACCTTGTGCAAAAAGCAAATAAAGAAAATCGTGACTGGTAGCAGAAGATTTTTTATAAAGAAAGCTATTGTTTTCACAGTCGCAGGCTTTCAAAAACCATTTATAATGGATCAAATCAGATTGTAAATTCACCATCTTTGCTGATCACACTGTGGTACATACTGATAATCCAGTACACAAATTTGAGGTTTCAGTTAAGAAGGTTTGTAGGGATGTTGTGAAGTAGTTCAACATAAATGGTCTTTCTCATAATTACAGTAAAACAAACTTTATTCAATTTCATGCAACCACTAAAGATGAAGAAATAGGAGGAAAGCTAGGAGACCAGCAGATAGCTGGGCTGGATACTTCTAAATACCAGGGCTTACATATTGATAGCAAACTAAAGTGGTCAAACTATATCCTGGATCTGTGCAAAAGACTGTCTTCTGCAACTTGCAATTTGTTTAGTCACTTCTAGCTCACCAGTACAAACTACACACATATGTAGAGTCAGAGGCTGTGAAACAGAGGGCTTAAAGTTAAATTCCTGTCACACAATAAATGGATCAATGCCTTGATAAGTGTTACATAACCAGTGAGAATAAATTTTAATGTTTGCACTTTACAGTGGTGTTATACAAATTTTATTACTTCATTTATTTCTTACAGGTTATTTTGGAGATGCTTTAGCGTTACCAAAAGGAGATTGTAAACCATGTCAGTGTTACCCTCCAGGAACTGTAGAAACAGGTTTTGGTCCTCCAGTATGTGATCAGATAAGTGGGCAATGTCAGTGTAAACCACATATTTATGGCAAGAACTGTGATCACTGTGAGGAAGGCTATTACAACATAATAAGTGGTGAAGTAAGTAGCTGTATGATACACTGGAAGTTTAAAATGTAGTCAGCAGTTCTGCAGTGTGTATGGTGCCACTGCATCATATTCTGACCAGCAATGAAAAATGTCTTCATATTTTTCCTCACAATTTTTTGACTGGAAGTTAATGAATATTAGTAATATTTTATTTTTGAAAGCAGATTATTAGATTAAATTATGATGTATACCTCTTCAAATACTACAGCTGTAAATTATTTACAGGGCTGCCAGGCTTGCAGTTGTGATCCTGTTGGTTCTCTGAACCACACATGTGATCTACACACTGGACAATGTCATTGTCATCCTGGTATAACAGGTCTTCGATGTGATGTATGTGAACTCTACCACTATGGTTTCTCCATTGACGGATGCAAGGAATGTGACTGTGATCCTATAGGATCTGTGAATTTAACATGTAGTCCTTGGGGTCAGTGCCCGGTAAGAAACTTTGCCTCATTTGGGTCTGAAAAACAAAGTATATATTAATCTGCTATTGTAATTTTGTCTTTTTGATTACAGTGTTATGAAAATGTTGAAGGCCGAAGATGTGATCGTTGCAAAGAAAACAAGTATGATCGTCAGCGTGGCTGCATTGATTGCCCAGCGTGTTACAATCTTGTCCAGGATGCTGCAAATGTCCACAGGGCAAAACTCTATAAATTAAAAAAGGTCCTAGATGATATTGCCAGTAATCCTACAGTAATAAGTGATGATAACTTTGAAAGAAGACTGAAAGAAGTTGAAGAGGCTGTAGGTCATTTGTGGACTAGAGCAAAACAGGCTGTTGGTGGTACGTATTTTCTGCTTTTCACTCAAACTTCACCTACAAACTTCTTCATATGGTTAATATCAAAAACTATGTAGTGAATAAATTTCATTTTAAATGAAAATACCCCTTTACAAACTCTCTGCTCAGGTTTTAAATTCTATGAGATCTTGATCCAAAAGCGAGAAATTCATCTTCGAGTCCAAGTCTAGCACAAATTTTCAGTGTCATTCCATTATGCAAGTGAAAGTTGTCCATATTTGCAACTGCAAATACATTTTATGTGTTCCATAACAGCTGCAGTCACCTCAGTGCCTGTTCCTTTGGACATGCATGCATCGTGATTCCAAGTAACAGAGGCACTGCAATATCATGTTTGCCCACTGACAGTGGGCAAGCGACTTTCAAGAAAAATGTCTCACGTCTATGTGAATGTACATAATAGATGTATAAGTACATGATGTAGATGCATGGTTGATAACATATAGTAGTTTGGGTTTGGCCATGAATCGTGCATGGATAGCCAAATGATAAGACAAATGCTGGTGATAAGCGGGAAATCCAGATTCGAGTCCCATTCTTGTACAAATTTTCAATGTCATCATTTTGTTATACAGCAGAAACAAACAAACAAACACAACCTGAACAGGTCTTGAAGACCCAACGGTACCAACTGGCTGCTGTGACATCCTCAGCCCTTAGGCATCACCAGGTGCGGACATGAAGGGGAATGTTGTCAGCACACCACTCTCCTGGCCCTCATCAGTTTCCGTGGCTGGTGCCACTACTTGTCAGCAACTCCTCAATTGGGCTCACAAGGGCTGATTGCACCCTACTTGCCAACAGCTCTCAGCATACCTGGACAGTGCCCAACCAAGTTTTAGCCAAGCCAGATAGCACTTAGCTTCAGTGATCTGACAGGAACTGGTGTTACCATTCCAGCAAGCCGTTAGCATTATGTAGCTGAAGATTGTCTGTGTTTACAACTGTAAATATATTTCATTTATTTCATAACAACTAGTTACCGCAGTGCTTGTTCCTTTAAGCATGCACATACTGCAATATTGCAAGTGTTTATGTTGAAGCATACTGCCAGAAGTTGTCTTTTGTTATACGTCAAACAGTGGAAAATCCAGGATGGAATGTAACAAAATTGTAGATACCTTAGGGGTTGCGAAGCAACTCAAATCGCTTGATACGGGCAAGTCTTCAGGTCCAGATTGTATACCGATTAGGTTCCTTTCAGATTACGCTGATACTATAGCTCCCTACTTAGCACTCATATACAACCGCTCGCTCACCGATAGATCTGTACCTACAGATTGGAAAATTGCGCAGGTCGCACCAGTGTTCAAGAAGGGTAGTAGGAGTAATCCATTTAACTACAGACCTATATCATTGGCGTCGGTTTGCAGTAGGGTTTTGGAGCATATACTGTATTCAAACATTATGAATCACCTCGAAGAGAACAATCTATTGACACGTAATCAGCATGACTTCAGAAAACATCGCTCTTGTGCAACGCAGCTAGCTCTTTATTCGCACGAAGTAATGGCCGCTATCAACAGGGGATCTCAAGTTGATTCCGTATTTCTAGATTTCCGGAAAGCTTTTGACATTGTTCCTCACAAGTGACTTCTAATCAAGCTGCGGAGCTATGGGGTATCGTCTCAGTTGTGCGACTGGATTCGTGATTTCCTGTCAGGAAGGTCGCAGTTCGTAGTAATAGACGGCAAATCATCGAGTAAAACTGAAGTGATATCAGGTGTTCCCCAGGGAAGCGTCTTGGGACCTCTACTGTTCCTGATCTATATAAATGACCTGGGTGACAATCTGAGCAGTTCTCTTAGACTGTTCGCAGATGATGCTGTAATTTACCGTCTAGTAAGGTCATCCGAAGACCAGTATCAGCTGCAAAGTGATTTAGAAAAGATTGCTGTATGGTGTGTCAGGTGGCAGTTGAGGCTAAATAACGAAAAGTGTGAGATGATCCACATGAGTTCCAAAAGAAATCCGTTGGAATTCGATTACTCGATAAATAGTACAATTCTCAAGGATGTCAATTCAACTAAGTACCTGGGTGTTAAAATTACAAACAACTTCAGTTGGAAGGACCACATAGATAATATTGTCGGGAAGGCGAGCCAAAGGTTGCGTTTCATTGGCAGGACACTTAGAAGATGCAACAAGTCCACTAAAGAGACAGCTTACACTACACTCGTTCATCCTCTGTTAGGATATTGCTGCGCGGTGTGGGATCCTTACCAGGTGGGATTGACGGAGGACATCGAAAGGGTGCAAAAAAAGGGCAGCTCGGTTTGTATTATCGCGTTATAGGGGAGAGAGTGTGGCAGATATGATACACGAGTTGGGATGGAAGTCATTACAGCATAGACGTTTTTCGTCGCGGCGAGACCTTTTTACGAAATTTCAGTCACCAACTTTCTCTTCCGAATGCGAAAATATTTTGTTGAGCCCAACCTACATAGGTAGGAATGATCATCAAAATAAAATAAGAGAAATCAGAGCTCGAACAGAAAGGTTTAGGTGTTCGCTTTTCCCGCTCGCTGTTCGGGAGTGGAATAGTAGAGAGATAGTATGATTGTGGTTCGATGAACCCTCTGCCAAGCACTTAAATGTGAATTGCAGAGTAGTCATGTAGATGTAGAAATATTATGAAGAGGAAAGTTGCTACACACCATATATCAGAGATGCTGAGTCACAGATAGTCACAACAAAACTCTGTCACAAATATAACTTTCGGCCTGTGAAGCCTTTGTCAAAATTATACGACAGCCATATACATACACACTCACACAAATACCACTCACACACATATGACTGCAGTCTCAGGCAACTGAAGCCACACTGTTTTGTTATATGTATCAGAGTAAAAGTAAACAAGAAAAATAAAACTTTATGAAAACTCTTGTTTAGTCAGTAAATAAGTTTTTGTTTTTAACTTATTAGACTTTCATATACAAGATCACAATATCACAGTAGATAGAGTTCTCTGTTCACACTGCATTTATAAATTGCAGTGATGTCCTTTTTGTTGAATTTTTATTGTTTATGTATTTCTTTTTAGGAAATGTTTGTGCTGTGAAATTAACATTTTTTAGGTGGTGGCAGGAGTTTATCTGAACGTCTTGATGATCTGATAAAGCGACTTGAAGCTGTTGGTAACATAACGAAACAGATTGACAGTGGTACAAGGAAAGCTGAGCTTGCTACCAGGCAAGGTGAAGAGCATGTTACAGAAGCAGAAACAATTATTGAAGCAGCTTTACAGACTCTTAAGGTAAACTTCAGAGAACTTGAGACTTCTCTAAGATCAGTTTTTTAAAATTATAATTATAGTTCTGATATGTAAAAATTCTTACTATTTCATCCTCTTGTAAAATTCAAGAAGCATAAAGTGTAGTTGAAAACTGAAATGCAGCATTAATGTTCCATAATAATATTTATTTTATGTTTTGCTGTGAACTTGCTTTTGAGTTTCTAGGCCATCAGACAATTTTAGATTGAATAAACTGCTATTTACCAAGATAGGAGATGATCTGAATATTATGCATTGTCATACATCTTTTAGCGTTGGTTCAGCTAGAAGCTCTCGTTGATGAGGTGTTGACTGTCTAGTCATTAGTTGTATGATGATGACGACATAGAAAGTAAAAAACCAGTTTAAACAAAATATAAAATAAGTATTATTGTAAAACATTAAAACTGTATGTTCCAGTTTTTAATGTGCCTGTATCAAACAAGTACCAATGGGATATTCCATAAATGTTACAATATGCAGTATTCAAATATTTATGCTGTGCCTCTTTAAAATGTTATATTATGTACACAGTGTTGAAATTTGGAAAAGGGTGTACTTTTCTCTGCACTGTTTACTTACTGGGCTGCTATTGTAAAATATTAAATATGCTGTAAGAGAGTAGAATTAGTAGTGGCAAAACCCTTACCTTCTTTCCTTCCTTCATTTAAGTAATGAAGCTTGTACACACAAAAACATCTTTCTACCTAAATACATATTTTCATGGAAGCATTATGTCCTCAGGAAACTATGGATCTGCTCCAGACTGAAGGTTATCTTGCACTTCAGAAAGCGAAAGAACAGTCTGATCAGTTTGGACAGCAGAGCAACCAGATGTCTGAAAATGCAAGAGAAGCAAGGATATTTGCAAGCGGGTATGCTTATTTATTGTAATGTAATTTGAAACTTAAATATAAGTGTTAAATTTATACTTTTTGAAACACAGAATGTGGTACAAAATAGTGGAAATACATGCAATCAGAGAGGTGGTAAATATTAAATAATAATTGTGCTAGTTATGTGTACAATAGATGTAATGAGGGAATGCATAACATACCATATATTCACCACTGTTTCAGTATGATTTTCAAATTTAATACAGAGGTGATACATCCATTTTTCAGTCATACTGATTGTTGTAAGAAAGCATGGATCTGACTACAGTTTTAATATAATCTATTTAATTTCAAAAGACAATATTTATTTATTTTTTCTTAACCTGTAGCTATATATGAAATTTTCCCATGTTTCTGCTGCTGTCGTCAGGACACAGGACAAGAACGTTTGACACATCCGTTTGTGGTTTCTGTATGCTCTTTTAGACACAGTATGGTGAGATTTCTGTCTACAGTACAAGCCATGTCATAACTTGCATTGTCACAGTTCTTGTTTTTGTTGCTCCTGTACTATTTTAAAGTATGTGCAACCACCTATTTTCAAGGAGTTTGAGATCACTGAGGCATTAAATGCTTATTAAGAAGGAAAGGAGAACAATTTAAATTGTTAGCCTAGATTAAATCCAAACAACTGAAATACATTGTAATTGTACTTTATTGGCACATAAATAATTTGTATTATAAGAGATAGTCTATGACATAGGGCAAGTTAATAGTGATAGTTTGGATTATGTGAGATGATATGATGACAAAAGGTACAGAGATTACTGTGGCAATGTGAAATGATATGCTAATGCGGTATGTAATAGCAGTATTTTGGGCCAGTCTATACACACACCAATTTTGACAATAATTGCTAAGTACAGTGCCTCATTTTGTGGCTGAAGATGTATGAGATTTTCGTATTTTATGCCAGATGTACATTTCAGTAGTGTGTAAAAGTATTACATGACCGCTTCCATATCTCTGAAGGTAGTCTACAGGACGGGATTTACAGAACAGAATGAATGTACAGTCTCTAGAAAGGTATGATTGTGGACTGAGTGTAAGCTTTTTAAAGTGTTCTGTTATTGCAAGGACTTTTTCCACAAATGTAAATTTACATAGAATGAGAACACATGGGAAACAGCTACAACTTTAAAACAAATATAGTCATGAAGAAGTTGCCATAGGTATAGTTTTGCTTTCAGCACTGCTCTCTGAATGCCTTTGAACGGACTCGTTTCTACCTCAGTTCTCAGTTGCATTTCCAGGGAGACTACACCATGTGTTTCTGAACAAAATGAGTCATTCATTTAGACTGATGCCTACACCTTAAAACATCTAGAAAGTTATCCATTACTTACAATTTCCTTGGTGGAACAGAATGTAGGCACTGCCATGTTCTGATGCATGGTGACTGCTGGTAACCAGTGGGGACACCAACCATAATTACCTGGCCATACTGCCATCCCTGGTGGAAAACTCGATAAAACTGAACACAATAGTGGGCAAGATCCCCAATGGAAGAGATGGAGTAGTGTCCTCAGCTAATGCCCATGGAGAAGCTGGGCAGGACTACAGGATTCAGTAGGAGTTGTCCGGTATGCAGTCAGAAAAAAAAACAGTAATGCCTTCTTGGTGGTGGAGTCCTGCAGATAGTTTTTCATCTGGGTCTTAAAGGTGTAAACCATGTACTCAACTTCTCCATTAGATTGCGGGTGGAAGGGATGGGACCGAATGCCAGAATGCCCAAAGAAGTTGTGAAACGTCTGTGACAGGAACTGAGGTTTGCTGTCAGGAATGGGAATAACTGGGAAACCTTCCACAGATTTTTTTTGTGAGAGCCTGAATAGTGACTTTGGTAGAGGCCAAGGAGCACTGGACCATATTTGAAAAAACACATCAGAGACAATCAATCAACACATGTCAGAAACAGTCCCACAAAAACCACTTAAGGCTAAGTTGCTGAAGGCCATAGGGTAACAAAGCCTTGGGAGCCACCTATTGACTACCACACTGGGGACACACAGCAACCAAATGCTTCAGTTCCCAGTCAATGCCAAGCCAGTACACATGTCTGTGAGCCAAGGTTTTAGTTTGGGAAACATTCCAGTGATCCTCATGTAACAGCTCTAAGACCTCCTAGCACTAGCTCCTGGGAATAACCACCCTGGTAGCTGTGAAATCTGTGGAGAAGAGATGATGGCGCAAGAAAAAGTAGTTATGAAGTGGGTCAGATATTTGGCCTGAAGAGTGGAAAGACCAACCCTGATGGACGAGGTGGACTACTTGCTTGAGGACAGAGTCAGATGCTGTTGCCTCGGTGATTGAGACACTAGTGATTGGAAACCTATGAGTTGTTTGTTGGAAGGAGATGTACAAATGGAAACACATGAGATCCTGTCAGTCAAACTAAGGATCCAGGCCATTTGGCAGACATGATAAGGCATCTGCTTTGGCATGGCACACAGTGGGGCAAAAATTAATGTCACAGTTGTATCTGGAGAGGAACAATGCCCACTGCTGCAACCCTTACTGGGGATCTTGCAGAGAGACTAAATAAAGAAACTAATGGCTTGTGGCTCATAATTAGGTGGAATTTGGTGCACTACAAGAAAATGTTAAATTGGTGACCACATACACAATCATCAGAGCCTCTTTCTTGATCTGAGAGTAGTGGACCTGTGCTGGGCTGAGAGTTTCAGATGCAAACGTCAGTGGCTGCTCCAAACTATCTGCATCTGAATGGGCAAAGACTGCCCTCCACAGTACTGTGAGGTGTCTGTAGCCTATACCAATGTGTTGTGGGGATGAGAAGTAGTTACACACAATGCCAACTTGAGGTATTCCTTCAGTGTGGTGAAGGTCTGGTCGCACACGGGAGATAAGACAAAGGAAACACTCTTTTGGAGAAGGAGGTAGAGAGGACATGCAGTGGTGGATGGCCCGGGAATGAACTGGTGGCAATAGGCAATTTTAGCCAGGAATGCCCACAGTTCTTTCAATAATGAGGGACATGGCAGGTCTCTAATAGCCCTGACAAGACTCTCCATGGGTTGGAAGTCCTCACACAAGATAGTGTGGCCCCTATACTCAAGAGATGGTTTGAAAAATTTGTTCTTCTGCAGATTGCAACACAGACCCATGGCCTGAGAAGGGCCCCGAGAATGTTACAGATGGTCACTTGTAGTATGTCTAGTAAGGACAATGTCACTCAGCTAGTTGAAACATTGTCGAATTGTGGACATGACCTGTTCCAGGTAGCATTGAAAAATTGCAGGGGTACTTGCCACCGCAAGCATCAACAGGTGCTATTGATACAAGTCAAAAGGCATATTAAGAACCATGGTACATCTGGAATCATCATCCAGGGGTAACTACTGATATGCGTAGGAAAGATCAAATTTGGAGAAGAATTGACCCCCTGCTAAGTGTGAACAATTAGTTCAGATGTGGCAATGGCTATATGGTGACCACAGACTGTAAATTCGTGGTGACCTTAAAATTGCTGCAAAACCACAATTCAGCAGAGGATTTCTTCTTGATGACAAGGGGTGTGGCCCACTGTCTAGAGGAAATGGGAACCACAACTCCAAGAAATGTGAGCCAGTCCAGCTCCACCTTGGCTTGAGAACGTAGGGCTATAGGAATCTGCCTAGCATGAAAAAATGTCAGATGGGCCAACTGCTTCAAGGTTATGCAAGATTGAAAGTCTATGGCACACCCTAGGCCTTCTGTAAAGATATCCTGAAATTCTAAGCTCAGAGATTCCAATGATTGATAGGGAACTTCAGCAGATATCAACTGTATTGATCCGTTACTGAAAAGCCAAAGGCCTCAAAGGCATCAAAACCAAAAAGATTTGCTGAACTAGCAACATGGATGATAATAAAGATAATTGATTTATTGGTAGCTTCAGCCTTGAATTGGGCATGCAGAGGGATTTGCTGTTTACCATTTCCCTGGAGGCACCTGTTTCCTGGCAACAGTGGCAGTGAGCAAAGGTCTGAATATGTTTGGACATTAAGCAGGGAAACCTCTGCACCAGTGTCTACCTGCAGATGTAGCTGTCTCAAGAGGACCAAACCTTTGATAAAAAGCTTGTTGGAATCCAGATCGGGAACCAGTCCTGGTGATAACACTTCCTGGATATCCATATCCATATTCTCTGATGCTGCATTCTGTGCTACTGAGTTGCATACTACCGTAATGTGCCCTTTTATTTTGATACTTATGACAGATGACGCGATGCTGGGGACACTCTGTTTGTCATGTTTGAGCAACAAGATGCACATGACAGCAACAGAGAGCAACAGATGGAACACTGTTTATGCACTGTGTGGAAGCCACTGGATTGGCCAGCTTGCACTGCAGCTGCATGACCCTCCCTGTATGCAGCACACACATCTGGGTCACCATGTATGGCATCGATGCCACACCAGCCTTCCTGCTGCTGATCAGTTGTGTGTGAGATCTCATACGATTGGGAAATTCACAAAACTTCTTCAAGGGAGAGTTCTCTAATTGGAGGGAGCATTACGGGACCTTACCCAGGGCAGAGTGGATGATAATATTGCAGATCGTGATGTCTGCATATGATTCTTTTGACTCAGTCATGACAAAGTGGCACCTGCAAATAAGGCCATGGAGGGTTGTGGCCCAGGCATGATAAGGCTGATGGAGCTGCTTCTTGAATTGGTGGAATTCAGACGTAGCTGCCATGATGTGCATGCAGTGGTGATAATAGGAAGACAACAATGAACATAAATTGTCAAATGACAGTGGGGAAAGTTCTTGCAACTGAGCCAGCTGCTGCAACAGCTGATACAAGAGGGAGAAATCCATGTCAAAAATAGCGCATGATAAACCTCCATATCTGTAACATGGAAAGTGTGGAAATTAGGCAGTGTTTATACAGTTCCAAATCTCCCGCCATCTCATCGAATGGCAGGAATGAGGAGGAAACAGAGCCAGATACTTAGAGAGCAACACTGGTAAAGCCTGTTGCATGACCTTGATGAGATACTTCTGTTGCTGCACCAGAATAACTTGTACAAAAAGACATTTACCATGTAATCCAATAATCCTAGTTAGAATGACAACATGCAACTGAGGGCGAGGCTGGCCAGATCCAACTCCGTAACTTGTCATCAGGTTGGTAGAGTGCAACACACAATATACTGTTGCACAGCATGCTCTACAATATGGCAGTTGTGACCTCAAATCCTTTTTCTCCACACATGCCATCTGGATTCTTCCCCCTGTCATTAGTTTCTCAGAACTCCTCTGCAGGGTGGAACTAGCATTACAACACATCCTTCATTCTCACTATCTACCTGGCCTTAATTTTCATTAATTTCTTCAGACTCTGCATTTCTTCGCAGTGACTATTCCTTTCTTCACTCCCTTTCAATTTGCTAATTCTTTTATTTTCTGACCTGTCTGCCTCTCCTCGCCCCCTACCTCTAGCACATATAATGTTGTTAGTTTTCCACTCACACTATTAATCATTGCACAATGTTTTGTCAGTACTCTCTGTCTTGCTTATTACCCTGTCTTCCACCTTCAGCCTCTGATGCACAGTTCTGGCGTCTGCCAACGTCAGTAGTGCGCCTTACAGCTGCGTACCCAGATCTCGTGTATGAAATCTATGCGGGGGTGGAGTGGGGGTGCAGGCAATGAAAAGCTATTCTAGGTGTGGTGGGCAAAATGTCAGACAGAATTGACCCCATTCCAGGGCATAATTTTAGGAATTCATAGCCTTGTCGAAGCAGCTCATTAATATATTGAGTGTAGCCGGGGAGGAATCAGTAGTACCAATATCATTATCCTCCCAGCAGACATGTGATCTATCACTGTGTTACTTGACTGATGACGGTATGTAAGCAAAGGTCTACACCTCTATGTACAGCATCTGCCATCAAGATCCCATATCTGTAATACAAAGAGACCTACAGCTCTTCCTTATAACCCCAGGTCCTTCACAAGGACTAACACTTCTATCCATAGAAATTTTTACCCCCTCCCCCCTCTCAAACCATGCACCCCTACCTTTTACCTTCTTCCTAAGATCTACACAAACCCAAGCATCCTTGCTGCCGAATAGTTTCTGGCTTCAAAGCACTGACTGAACTTATATCTGCCTTAGTTGATCAATACCTGCAATCTACCGAAATCTGTGCCATTCCCACTCACACCACACCTTTTGCTTCTCACCATTGATACCACCTTCCTCTATACAAACATCCTCCATATACATGGTCTACCTGCTACTGAACATTGCTTCAACCAGTGCCCACTTGATTCCAAACCTATGATGTCCTTCCTGCTCACCGTAAGCAACTTTACACTTATGAACAATTACTTTACATTTGGGGGCAGACATACAAACAGATCAGGGGCACAACTAGGGGAACAATAATGGATTCTTCCTGTGTCAACCCTTTTCATGGGTCACTTGGAGGAGTCTTTCCTGGAATCCATAAGCCTTCAATCTTGGTTTGGTTTAGATATATTGATGACATTTTTGTCATGTGGACTCATGGTGAGACTGTGAGGCTGACCTGCTAAAATTTTTTGGAATCTCTAAACACATTCTTCCAATTAAATTTCATTTGGTCCTGTTCTGAATACCATGTCACTTTCCTAGATGTTGATCTCCTCCTCACTGAGGGTCAGCTGCACACTTTTGTTCAAATTAAACCTACTTAACAAACAACAGTACTTATATTTTGTCAGTTGCCATCCTTTCCATGTCAAACATTCCCTCCCATGAGCCTTGTTCAGATGCAGACACTTACAGCAATATACCACCATCCTCACCTCAGTCTTCACTGGACATAATTACACCACCAGCTTAGTTCAAAACCAGTTTCCTGGGCTGTCACATGCAGTCCTAATATTACTGAGCTCTCCAGTAAACATCATTGGACTACACCTCTTGTCACTCATTACTATACTGGTCTTGTATACCAGCTGTTTCGACAAGGCTATGACTTTCTAAAATGCTATGAAGTGAGATCCAGTCCATCTCACATTTGCCCACCACAATTAGAATAGCCTTCTGTTGGAGAGACACACTTCATCCCAGAAAAATAGCAACTTGCAAACACTCATGCAGTTTAGAATGAATTGCCTAGTGAAAGCATTTAGTTAGTGTTACACATCAGACATGTTCAGAGACAGGAAAACACAATAGTGAATATTGTGTTTAGTTCTTGTAGAACTGTAGCAGAAGTGACAGATACTAACCAATGAAAATTTAAATGAGGAATAGGTTCTCAATGGGGAAAAAAATTGCCATGATTTACCTGTGTCCATTATGGATCACAATGACCGAAACAATTACAGCACAGACAAATGTTTTATGGATTTTTTTCTCTGGTAAATGTAAGAATGTGGGATACTATTATCATAGTAGTAAATATATCCGTGTTTTTCAGCTCAAAGACTTGTGGTTCTAATTGGAATAGAAAGAATAATGTTATTGAAAAGGATCATTAATGTGATCCTAATAAAGCCATCCTGATTTAAGTTTCTTTTAATCACCCAAAGAGAATCTTATTGTATCATCTTATACCTACTCATGGCAGTTCCATTGTTTCTGGTATGCTGTCTCTGCAAGCACTGTTAACACAGCATGTTTCAGTATTTATAAGAGAAAAAAGAACAAAAGTAAGATACAAGGTTTTGAGCTGTAACTGTTGTTAATGTGGGAATCAGATCTGTGTAGAATTATGACACTGAATGCTAGTTAATGCAGATTAATGCAAATGATATTGTAGTTTGTTGTTGTTGTTGTCTTCAATTCCAGTAAACTGGTTTGTTGGATGTACATATATTGGTCAGATCCAAGTGCATATTTACATTGTCAGTTTTACAAAATAATAATTACAGACACTATGCAAGGGGGTAACGAAAAGAAACAGAACTATTTTTTTGGGGAGGTAGAGCTAGGAGCACACAGAATGAACATTCTGATTCAGTAAGCAAGTTGAGTGCCATCACTGAAGAAGGTTAGGACTAGTTTTGGGTGATTTTATAGTGATAACTGTTTTGTGTGATTGTCATTTTTGCAATGGCTGCTTCTCATTAACAACATGTGGCAATGAAATTCCATTCTCTCTCTCTCTCTCCCTCTCTCCCCTTTTCTCTCTCTCTCTCTCTCTCTCTCTCTCTCTCTCTCTCTCTCTCTCTCTCTCTCTCTCTCTCTTGCAAAAAGTCAAACAGAAACTTTTGAAATGTTAAAAATAGCATGCAAGGGGAACCCAAGTGTATGAGTGGTTGTCCCATTTCAAAAATGGTGAAATGTCAGTTGGTGACAAACCTCGCTCTGGTCGTCCTTTCTTGGCCTGAACTCATGAAAATTTTGAAAACATTAATGCAATCATCATGAAGATCAGTGACAGAAATTGTGGAGGTGTTGGGACTGACTTGGAGGTCAGTGCCGTGAACTGTGACAGTAGATTTGGAAATGAAGAAGGTGGCTGCCAAATTTGTGCCACAACTGCTGTCCACTGAACAAAAACAAGGTCATGTGTAAGCATGACGTGCTTTGAAAGAAGAGTCCCAAAATGATCCAAAATTTTTTTTCAAAAATTATCACGTGACGAAACTTGGTGCTACACTTATACTCTTGAATCAAAGCAACCATCAATTTCAAGTTGCCTCACCCCTAGAGGGCTTGTCAGGTGAAATCAAACATTAAAACAATGCTGATATGTTTTTCAATATGAGAGGAGCCGTCCATTCATGGTTTGTTTTGCAGGGTCAGACAGTTAATGAGGCTTTCTACTTGGAATTTTTGGAAAGATTGCACAACAGTTTGTAGCAGAAATGACCTGATTTGGGCAGTCAGGTGACTGGTTTTTCCATTGTGACAATGGCCCTGCTCATACAGCTCTGTCTGTATGACAGTTCTTGACCAAAAATAGTATGATGCCTGTTCTTTAATCTCCCTTACTCACCTGACCCTGGCCTATGTGACTTTTTTTTGTTTCCTAGAATGAAAAGAAAGAATTTTACTAATGTTGCTGGGATGAAGTAAAAAACGATAGAGACGATGTCAAGTATCACAAAGTAGAATTTAAACAATGTTTTGAAAAATGGGATAAAAGATTAGACAAGTGTATTAGTGCAAGTGGAGAGTACTTTGAAGGGAACTGAAGGTTTATGCTTAAAATGTGAATAAACAAGTTAAAAAAAGTCAAGTTTATTTTGGCTACCCCTCATGTAATTGCCGTATGTATATCATTTTTAAATACAGTAGCACCATACATAAATATACATTTTGTATCTAGTGTACAATCTAACTATACACCTTTTATTTTTATTACACCATATGCAATAACATATCTTGAATTTACTACCTGTCTGTCTGTGCACATTTGAATTCTGTTACACTGTGTGCCTATTTCTAGTGTTTTTGCCTTTAGCCTTATTCAGTCACTGAAGATAAAGGACTTTCTACATGCAATTGTTTTATTGTTTGCATAATTTTCCATTTCAAGCTGTTATTTGAAATATGAAATGATATATGTCAGCTGAATACACAATGCCAGGCCGGCAGTTCTGCAGGTTATTGGGGGCGAGAGACTGTGTGGAGTGGGAGAAGGGAGAAAGATGGCAGGGACTGGGAGGGCTGATAATTTTGAGAAAGATGGTGTGTACAAGGTAGGAATAGTCATGGGATAGGAATGTGACATAAGGGCACTGGCAGTGGTAAGTTTGCATGGTGCACAATGTTGATGACATGAGAACACTTTGGGGTCTGATGGAAAATGGATGTGGCGTGGAGGCTAGTGGAGGTAGAGGCTAGAAGGATTATGGGAACAAAAGGTGTGTTTCAAGGACAACTCCCATCTGTGTGTTGGGGGGAAAGGATATAGAAGGAATGATTGTGAAACAGCCATTGAAATTGAGCATGCTGTGCTCAGTAGCGTGTCCTCCAATCACTGGGAGAAGTTACTTCCAAAAAATATCTATGAATCTGCATATGGAGCTACTTAAAGTGGAAGGATGCCAGACAGAGATTCAATAGAAGAATTCTCAGGAAATGTAGTCCATCCACAAAGGAGGTAGCTTACAAAACCGTCATTCAACCAATACTTAAATGTTGCTCATCATTCTAGGATTAGTACCAGATAGGATTGATAGAGGAAATAGAGAAGATCTAAAGAAGAGCAGCACATTTTGTACATGGAAAAATAGAGAGGACAAAAGCATCATGGCAGAGGCTGCAAGAAAGTCATTCTGCATCATACATTTACTGTTAAAGTTTTGAGAGCATTTGCTCTTAGAAGAGTCAGTCGATCAATTGCTTCCTCATACATATGTCTCGTTAAAAGATTTTGAAGGTAGAATTGGAGACATATGAGTCCACACAGAAAATTACCAGCAATTGATGTTCTCCCCCAAACCATTCATGACTGGAACAGGAGAAATAGGGGTATCAATAAAGTACCCTCTGCTACACACTGTAAGGTAGCTTTTGGAGTAAAGGTGTAGACATAAGTGACCTGGGACAGGAACAGCATCACATACAGTATGCCAGTGAGTGATTCTTTTAATTAACTGTCACACACTACGGCATTCTTATCACAGTGAAGAAAAAAAGTCTGACCAAAACACTCTGCAACATTCATTTTGAAACAATGGTATAGGGCTACTGTAGTTACAGCATTTTAGGAGTAAAAACATGTTCCAACACATTTAGCAGTATCATGTACAAGTGAGAAAAAATATACCAAACAAGTTCTCACTTTTTTGTTGTTGTTGTAGCTGGAAGTTATGCACCATTTGTATGATGCAGTCCAAATAAAATGACCAGAATTGTGCCTCAGCCACAGTATTTACCAGACATGGCTGCTGTGACTTCTTTCTATTTCCTAAGCTTAAGAAAACCATGAAAGGACATTGTTTTCCACCATTGATGAGATAAAGCAGAATCAGTGTAGGAGCTGAATATCTTAATGAAAAATGAGCCCCAAAAGTATTTCCAAGATTGGGAAAAGGCTGGCACAGGTGTATTGTATCTGAGAGGGGGTCTTTGAAGACGATAAAGTTGATGATGAATAAATAAAGAAGCCTTAAGAAAAACAAAAATTACTTTGAAGGGGATAAAGTTGATTTTGATGCATAAATAAAGATACCTTAAGAAAAACGAATATTTCTGTCACTTTTTGATCACAGCTCATAAAATGCATTTGTAGAATTAGAAATGTAGAAACAGTTTCTGGTTTAAAATAAATAATTTTGTATGGTTTAGTGCTCTGTTAAGAGTAATGTTTTCTTCTGTGACAAATATTTTTTTTAAAAAATATGCTGCAGGAGTGATTAAAAAATCCTGAATTCTTATTGTAATGTTTTACTAGGAAATATGTAAGGAAGAGTTTGGTAAACTTTCTACATTTGTGCTTTGAAAGTAATAAGTTGTTAGCAATTTTATATAAACAAAAATGGAAAGCCCTGGTGGAATGTAAAGAATTTAAGGAGTTAAGAGGGAACCTTTGTAAGCTTTTGCATAAATCCTTTTTTGAGCTAGAGTGGACACACACACACACACACACACACACACACACACACACACACACACATACACACACAGTACATACTTACACATGTGCATGACTAAATTTTAGTCAGCTGGTATATATTTGTGTTTTGTGTGTAATAAATGTTCCAGTGCCATTCATAATGTGGAAATTTTGTGTTTCAAGCAAAAGCAAAGATAACTGCAGCAGACTTTATTAACTTACAAGAATACAGCCCCAGTTTATTTCTGTCAAAAGAAACTTACATTGCTCTTTATGGTTTGCGATTTATTCATAGGCTAAGAACAGTTTTAACCAATATATTAAGAATCTTAAAATTTTTATTTTGTAGTTATAACCACAATTATTTATTTGTTTACTGTTACAGCCATGAACAAGAAGCCAATGCTATCAAACAGATAGCTGAGAAAGCTGTCAACACCTCAACACAGGCATACGAACTGGCAAAGCAAGCTGTTGATCAACAACAGAATCTGAGGTAGAGCATATGAATATGATATAAATAAATGCTTTTCATGTCATGTATGTAGGTAACAGTGCTTCTGAAAGTTCAGCATATAACATTCATTCCTGAATATGTGAAACAATCATTTAATTAGTTCTGGTGAGATCAAGTTGTATGTGCAGGTATACATATTTTTCATTTTATAAATCTTGCATGAAGATCGATTTTTCAGACCTTAGAAGATGTCAAGTTTTATGTAATAAGGACTAGCTAGTACATTAGCTTCACTTGCTTATATGCTGGACAGAACATGATGTGTAAAACTGCTGCATGCCCAACTTGATAGCTTCTTCATAGACTGCTGCTACTACAATAATGCAGACAAGCATATGTTGCTGCTCATACAACTACTTGCACGTACATTATTACAGCAATCTCGTATTTTCAAAAGCTGTTAATTTTTTTTTTGTTAATTTCCTATTTTACTTTTTAAATGGTGTTTTCTTTCAGTAGAATCCACTGTGCATGTGTTTGTATTCATGTGTAAGCTGCAACAGAAATGTATAGTTTTATGCTTACTGAGATTTGTCATGTAATGTACATTTGTGAGATATGTTTGCTAAATTCAAGCATTTTGATCTATACTATTCAACTAACACTTCGTAAACTCAAAGAACAGAAAGTCCTGGATGGGATAACAACAATATTATGTAAAGGATAGATTGCTACTTGCCACACAGAGGAGTTGCTGAGTCACAGACAGGTACAATGAAAAGACTACTGTACATTTAAGCTTTTGGCCAAAAAGGTGTTCTTCAGAAATAAAAAGCTCATCCACAAATAAATCTCCTGTGCTGTCTGCTCCTCTGACACCAGTAAACCTGTTAACCAGCCACCAACCAGCACTCCTCTGATCGCCCAGTACCACAATGGCCTTGAAAAGCTCATCCACATCCTCCACCTGGGCTTCAGCTATCTCTTATCGTGCCCTGAGATGAGGGATATCCTACCCACATCTCCCCAAGTCATGTTCCAATGGCCATCTGACCTACAGGATATCCTCATCCATCCCTGTTCAAACCCTATTCCCAGTCCTGCATCCCATAGGTCATTTCCTTGTGGTGTAAGATCTGTCCCATATACCTGCCCCACTTCCCTCTACCACAGTCAAGTCACAGGCATTTCCTTTCCAATAAAAGGCAGGCCCACATGTGAAGTAGCCATATTACTGTATTGCCTCGAATCTAAGCTGCACTTGAATCTAAGCCGCACCTGAAAAATGAGACTCTAAATCAAGGAAAAAAAAATTTCCCGAATCTAAGCTGCACCTGAAATTTGAGACTCAAAGTTCAAGGGGAGAGAAAGTTTTAGGCTGCATCTCCAAATCAAAAAAAAAAAAAAAAATTGGTCCATTGTAACATGAGACACAATTTAGGTGGAATGAATGACAATACAGCTACAGTAGTTTGGTTCGAGTTGTAAGTTTAGCAGCTAAGCTTTACCAGGTAGCCATTGCTATGTATCAGGCACTCCGTCCATATTTATACGGGTACCCTTCCTTTCTCACGTGCTTCGTCTGGTTTGAATTGATTGCTTATTTTTCTTTGATTTGATAAGTGCTGTTTTCTTTGTTGTAGGTGTTTACGTCACTCTAAGCTGAAAATGCATTACTGTACTGTGTCACGCATTGTTTGTTGCATTCTGATAGTGCGTGTTTACAGCCTGTCCCCGCTCGCGTTATGGCTTGCTTTCGTGCGCGCTACTGTCGCTCACAATTGAAAAAAGAAAAGAGAGGAATCATCTCATTAGCGAAACATTGGCAAGAGACTGCTTCTTGTTGTTACTTACACTGCTGCTTTCTTTGATAATGATCAACAAGAACCAAATAATAGACTGCGTATGATAGAAGGTGTTCTGAACGAGAGTTTAGCGAAAAATTTTCTCCGTTTGAAAATCTTTGCAGACGCCACTTTAGTACATTACATTCTGCACAGAAATTAGAGTCATCTTAGACTCAAAAATCTAGTCAATTGCTGTGCTTCATTTCTGACTGTGTCACTATTAGGCGCAAGAATAATACGAATAAAAACATGACATGAAATGTATATTCTTCCATTGTCTCACACTAGTTTCGTAGTTTATTAGGTATACAGGATTTAAATGAGATAGCAGCAAACACCAAACAATAATAGCAAAATGTTTATATTTGTATTATTCTTATGGTGAAGAAAATACTGCATATGATTCACAATTCATAAAAGTTCCTGTTAGCAACCATCTCTTCTCACAGGTAGGAAAAAATTCAGAACATAGAGCTGGCCATATTGACAAGTAGAGTTGGCCATATTGACAAACATCCCAAACAGTCTTGCCAGTCAGATTTTCATAGTACATTGAAATGCTGCTACATTCGAAGATGAACAATACAGAATTTGTATTTACTTCGTTGGATAATGTATGAAAATGCAGTGGTAAAAACTCGGGGCGGAGAAAAAACTCGTCTTCCACCTTTTTTTAAAAAATTTATTTACTGGCACAGAGGATTTGGAGCCAATATTTATTTTTGTGCCTACAAAGCATGCCTGTGTAGTGGTACATATATTCGACGGCAGAAATTAGTTGTGGCGGCACCCACAAACATTTTTCAGAACTTCCGCTTGCATTTTTCAGAACTTCCGCTTGCTTTGCACTCGATTCTAAGCTGCAGGCAGTTTTTTGGATTACAAAAATCGGAAAAAACTGTGGCTTAGATTCGAGTAAATACGGTATGTATTGGTATGCTGCAATTACTGTAAAGCATTCTACGAGGGAACAATAAGTAACTAACTGTCTCCTCATATGGATGGATGCTGCCAAACTCTGGCAGACCTCAAGCTCAAAAATCCAGTTGCCAAACATAATGCACACCACAACACAAATAACTTCAACAGTTGCTTCAATACTTGACCCATTTGGATACATGCTTACAGCACAAGTTCCTCTGAATAACACACACAGGAACTGTTTCTCCAATATATCCTGTGCTCTAACAATCACCCTGATGTAAACATCTGCTAATCTTTCCCAGTTGCCTCACCTTGCCCTCTTTCTTTTTTTATTATTTTTTTTATTTTTTCCACACCACTATTTATCCATGAAGACATGCACTGTTTTGTCCCACCACTCTTATTCCCACCACCCCCTGTGTGAGCATTCTCTCTCTCTCTCTCTCTCTCTCTCTCTCTCTCTCTCTCTCTCTCTCTCTCTCTCTCTTCTCCCTCCCTCCTTTCCCACAATCTATCTCTTTCTCCTCCCTCCTCGCTCACTCTCTTCCCCATCTCTCCCTTCCCTTTCTCCCTCTTCATTTTCACCTTTCCTTTTCCCTCTGCTGCAGCCCCCCCCCCCCCCCTCTCCCTCATCATACATTTCTGTTGGCTGTACCCTCTACACACGTTTTGTCTTCTTGTGCAGCCACTGAGTCTTCTGTCCACAGACCTGCCTCTTTCCTACTACCCCCTACTTGCGTCCTTCCCTCCCCCTTCCCCACCTCCATCAGCTCAGGCAGCTTCTTTCAGTAATAGAGTATCAGTAGTTAGTTTCACTGTGGTGGCCACTGGTGCATGTATTTAGGTGTCTTATGTGTGTGAGTTTGTCTACTTTTGTTAGAAAAAGGGCTATTGGTCAAAAGCTAATGTGAATGCTGTTTTGTGTTATATGTTTCTGTGCTCCAGGCATTGTTCTGCTATAGGTGAGTGGTTGTCTTTCTCTTACTTTATGTATTGCTCCAACCAGGAATTTCTGTTTTTGTTCCATTTCAATTTTTTGTGCATTTCAGTATGTACCTATTCATTAATATTAGTTTCCATGACCTCCTTTCCTGTCCAGTGCCCTTCATCCAGACAATGCTGGGTATGGGGTAGTATGGTACTTCTCCTATTTCATGGAGAACCAACCATACCTATTGATAGGCTGTTTATGATGGGGTCGCTGCTGCAAAAGACATTTTAAAGCTGCTGGCAGTCCCACCCCATCCCCCTTCCCCCCTCCACAGGGAGAAATCCATGTACCCTTTGGGTCATTCCACAGCAAGGGGACCACAGGTCTCCACTTGAACATCTCCAAATCTAGTGAAATGTGGTGTGAAGGTTCTATACAGTCTTTGATGAGTACATACCAAATTTCAGTTCAGTGTCTTCAGTGGTTGATTTTTAGGAGCTTTTAAAGAGAGGTTACTCACCTTCACATCACATACATAGGTGCACATGTGTCAAGTTTGTTAGGCTTTTTTAAAAGTTGTAGCAAACATTTGCTCATTTACTTTAATATACATACACAGCTTTCTATTCTGAATCACATCATGGCAATAATCATGAATTTAGCCTCACCTAAATATAGATATAAGCCTCTAAAGTGGCTAAAAGATTTGTTGCGCTATTCTAAGAGCTGGGGTTTGACTGATCACTGCTACTTTTCATATGAACCAATCACACCAAAACTTCAGAATGTTATTTGTATCTATGATGTTTATGTATGGATCAAATTTAATTACCATTGGATGGATAGATGAAAAGATATACATCTGCAAAATTGGCCAAAATTTACTACATGGAAATTTTTGGATCTTTTTGGCAGAAGATGTCCCAGTTGTCTTGTTCAATCCTTTCTTCTTGCCACAGCTGGAAAGAGCATGCTTTAAGTTTTCAAAGCTCTACTGTTTAACTTCTGGATATTGCATATTGATGAATAAGAATATGTGTCAGAAGTTATTATTTTAGCACTTCGAGAAGACTGAGAATTGAAATATTTTGCTCATTAAGTCTCATAATTAATCTTGTTATTTGAGTATATAAATCAGTTTCAAACATTAATTTAACACATGCCATACAAACAAGTATAATACACAACACAGCAAACTTGCAAAACAGAAGTACTAAAGAGTCAGTTCCATTTTTGGTTAAAAAGTTCTACAATTTTGTCAAGGATAGATTGTGGATAACTGTTCTATTTTGTCCTGATGATGATGTTGATGGTGCTACTAAAGTCATGAAAATATGTTATCAGAAATCCAGCAGGTGTATTTAGCTGTTGGCCAGTGGAAGGAACAAACAGAACTGTGTGGGTGCATAAAACTGATGAGGACATCGTGTTGTTCATGTGAAACTTCACACACATTTCCAACCCACCAAAAATTGTCTTGCATACATGAAACATACTATCCTGGTTGTAAACTTGCAATTGAGATTTGCTAGAATTTCTTCACCTGCTTCAAAAGCATTAACTGTGAATGATGTGGCATCATTGGAAACTCTCTTTACTCTGAGCTGATTTCAATTAATTGGCTTAAACTGATTATTTTCTTTTGTTTCAAATATTGTAATTCCCATGGCAAACCTTGTTTCTTGATCAGGTTCAATTCTTTCAATTTCTTCTTTTGGTACATAAAAACACTTTATGCCTGGAACACTATCTTCATAGAATTAGAACAATCAATCAATCAACCACAAATCATATAGAGTCAATATTTGGCCATCTAAGGGCCTCTGCAGACTAGCATGGGCAGTTAGTCTTTGTGCTGTTCCCGCAGTGGCATCACAAGGCAATTTACCATGGCTTGTTCCAAAAAAATTCCCTTCTGCAGTAAATGCCAAATCCTTTGTGCAGGCATAAAATGCTGAAATTTTTGAAATTCTTATATTCAGTAGCTGAACCATTACTAACATGATAAATGTTCTTAATGATTTCAGTCTTTGTCTTTAAATGTGATGTTAACTTTATTTGAAAGGCATGAACAGCAATGGTATCATGATGGAGACAGTTGCTGATCATACAAATGCTAATACTCTTGACATTCTTTGCCACCTAAATAGGCAACAAATGGATGTAATGTGGCCTGACTATTCTCCCAATGAAATTATTGCACATTTTGAACAGCAAATGAATAATTCTCAGTGTAATCCACCAATATAATTAATTCATTTTCTGCAACATTTATTTTTAGCTGCTTAAGCTATAAACTTTGGTGTTTTGAAACAAAGTGATGGCTCCTTAAATCAGTAGTTTTCAAAATCAGTGCCTCCATGAAATCTTCAACAGTTCTCTGATATGTCCCCAATGTGTCTCTGTCAGTATGGATCCTCTGCTTGTATTCCATTGTTTCTTCAGGGTCATAGTCTTTAAGAGTGTCTTCAAGAAAAGCCTCTAGTTGCATTTCCTGGACATTCCTCACAACATTGTAGCATACAATCTTTTGATTCCAAATTGCATTTTTTTTCATATAATCTTGGATGGACATGAATGTGATCCATAGGCACCAACTGTAGTATACCATTTTGGCCAGAGCTCACAAAATTTTGAGAAGTTCAGTTGATTTCCACATTGCTTTAAGATAAGCAATTAACATTTCTTTCAGGTTACAAAGGAGCAGGCATTTCTGTTTCTGAATCTTTTCCTTGTTTATTCGTACTGCAACACAATCCTTTCTGCCTGGGCATAAATGAGAAAACTTATCTTCAAAAATGGGAGGAATTTTATTTTACTTCATCACTGAGTTTTTTCCCTTTTCAGTTTGCAGGTGTTGCCAAAGTCCCATTTTCCATCTTTAGTTTCTTAGCCTTCTTCACCATTTTAGCTGAAACAGCAAATTCTTTAGCCGATTTTTCAATAGTTCAGCTATTTGGAACCAGGGTCAAAATTTGAATTTTACTGTAATTGCTTGAAGTTGAAGCTTACTCTTAAATTCTTCAATTAAGCTGTTCATATCTTTACATTTTTGGCACCCTTCTGTTTGTGTTTGAGCAATATCTACTTGCCTCACACCAGCAGCAGTCACTATTACCATAGTGATGCTGCCTTGGGCTTTCAGAACTTTGCACTATACACATCCCATTTAATTCCTTTTGCTGATCCATTGAAGCTTTAATGGTAAACCTCCAAGTGATGATAATAAAACATTAGCAATAAAGCAAGCATCACCAACATCCATGTCTTCAGTGGGTGGTGATTGTTGCTTATCCTGGTGGGATGATTCTTTTTGGGTCACTTCATGTCTATGTTTGGTACAAATATTCTGACCAGGTTTAAAAACTTCATTAGCCAGAAACTTCAACCTATCAGACATTGCAATGGTTACTGGTGTTAAAGGTTTCTTGGTTAAATGTTTTTCTTTACCAAATGGGTTGCAGCAAGTCTTCTGCAGGAATTGAAATTTTGTTATCGATAAGACATTAGGGCATAAAAGAAATTGGACATCTTCACTGATATAAAGCTCACATCTATGTTGTAGAAGCTCCTTGTCATTGGCGACATTTCCTTAACTGACTGTAGCTGACTTTTGCCATAATGGAATGGTGATGACTTATGACTATCAGCTCCATCTGATCCACCAAAGTAGCAGGGTACAAGGGTCTCTCAGTTCATTTTATATAATAGTTTATTAACCTATAAAAAGCAGTTTTGAAAGCTCATGAATGCCCTGGTTTGAAGCATAGCAGATTTAGTGTCGTTTGTATATAAAATATGCAAATTAGGGTATAAAAATACTGTTTTAGTGCTTACCTTCAGCTGCAACAATGATTATTGATTATTCAAACACTCAGGACTCAAACCTAAGGTTGTATAATGTCAACACCAAAGATTACACTCACGGAAGACTGACACTGTGAAAATTGTCAATAATGAAAGCAACAAATGAAAGTGATGATTCAGCAGTGTATCACTGCTGCAAGGATAGAGCCTTAAAAAACTGTTGCTGCTTTATAATGCCAAACAAAATCGAGTGACAATGCATATATACACCACCATGCATTGTAAGGTTAAAACTTTCTAAACAAAATAGCATTCCATTATGATCTAGGTTTCATAACCTTAAGAGCATTTTCTGAGGTTTTATTGCATTTATATTCTGTACTGTAAAACACTTCTTACTAGCATAATTACATTCCCTAAACTGCTGGCAAATCTCATACTATTAAAAGACACTACAATTACACATTTTTTTTATTTACAACTTCAAATTGTATTAACTTTTTGTATTTATTGATAATCAATTTTCCCTATTTTTTATAGGCATTCTCACTCATCAGTATGTAAGATAAAGAAATTAAACAATATAGATTTGAAAGCTTAAAGCATGCCCTTTCCAGCTGTGGGGGAAAAAAAAAAAAAAAAAAAAAAAAGGATTCAACAAGACACAGTTGAGATACAGCCCCCCTAAAATTTCCATGTAGAAATTTTTTGCCAAATTTGTAAATGCATATCTTTTCATCTGGGCATCCAATGTTATTTTAATTTGATCCATATATAGACACCATAGGTAGGAATAACACTCTGAAGTTTTGGTGTGATTTCTTCATATGGAAACTAGCAGTGGTCAGTCAAACCTTGGCTCTCAGAACAGGATTATGAATGTTTTAGCCACTTTAGAGGCTTGTATCTATATTTAGGTGTGGCTAAATCTGTAATTTTTGTCATGGTGTGATTAAGCATAGAAGTTGCTTGTGTACGTCGAAGCAGACGACCTTATGTTTGCTAGAACTTTTAAGAAAACCTAGCAAACTTGGCGCATTTGTACTTTTCTACTTAATGTGAAGGTGAGTAACCTCAGTTTAAAAGCCACTAAAATTTCAACTTCTGAAGATACTGGACTGAAATTTGCTATATAAGCATCAAAGACCATATAGAACCTTCACACCAAATTTCATTAGATTTGGAGATGGCTGAGTGGGGACACTTTTTAATATTGTTCCCATTTGATGTGGTATGACTCCTTTCTGACTGCATCTAGTGTAATTTATGGTAAAATGTTACATATTGTTACAAAATGTTTGCGCATCAAGTATATGGGGGCAGGACATGGCAGATAGCCCAGTATTTACCTAGGGGTGTGGAGATCCACATAAAAACCACTTCCAGGCTGGCTGGCATACCTGCCCCCCATCATTAATCCATCAGGCAAATTCGCTCCAGGGGTGCATACCTCCCCATTTCCTGGAAGTGGGTGCTCTAAAGCGCTCAGCTGTCAATTTCCAAGACCTCTAAAACATTAATGGTTTCTGTTCTTTTGTTTAGGTAAAATGTCTAAATGTTTTAACTGAAATATATTACTTTCACTTAGCTGAGATACTAATTCTGTTAAAGGTTAATAGTTGGACTCTTACCATGATACTTGTATTAAAAGCAACCAGTACCAATTATATTCTGATCTGAGCACTGTCAGAGATGGTGGTGCTGTGTGTGAGGCGTGATTGCTTGTGCGAATGAATATGTGTGGTGTGTGTTTCTTCTCTGACTAGGGCTGAGACCAAAAGCTAATGTGTAGTTGCCTTTTGGTTTTCCCTATCTGCCAATTAATGTGTGGTCTGTATAGTTAATTTTTCATTTGATACCTTAATTTTAACACTGTGGATTTTCAGTCTGGCAGAGGGCATACATGCAGTTTCACCATTACACATGAACCTGAAGCAATATTCAAAGAGGGCACTCATGCTGTGGGAACCTATGTACTTGTGCTTCCACACTAATTTTTTGTATTAATTTAGTGATGTGCACCAGCAATCTCCAGTGTAAAATATTCAACTGAAGATCACTGAGTAGTTGTCACTAAAATATAGTGGCAAGATGTCAATATCATCCAGCAGCAGTCCCAAAAGTCATGTAATCTTCCATTCTAGCCAGTATTCAATCTGTAATGAGTGCAACATTGATCACATGTTAAACTCTGACAGTCATTCTTTTTGCAGTGGTTAATGTTTTGTTCCACTAATGAAACAAATAGCCCATGATTTTGGCTGCAGGTACTCGTTCTGCTGCGTTTCAAGTTCTTATTCTAAAGTTGATGAACTTAAATATTTCTATTTCCTCAACACTTACTCATTCAGTGAAGTACAACTAGCAGTCACTTAAAGGAGTTTGTATCCCCAACTTGGTCTGTCCTGTACATACTCTTTCAGTTCTGGAATTGTCAGGCCCTTATCTACTTTGATGGTGCACATCCTGCATGCAATTGACGTATCATAACATTTTTTGCCACTTACGACTGCTAGCAATACAGCCTTTTCAAAAGTAGAATTTCTCATCATATGAACAGAACATTCAAGCTTAAATTTCACTATAATGCTTACAGACTCACTTTTTGGCATAATCCACTTTACTACAAATTTGTTGTTACATTCTCAGCTACCAAAATCAGTACCAAAATGTGAATGTATCAACGTATCTATTCTGCTAGCTTTATATTCTTATAATCAATATACTGGAAGCTGTTAGGGTTCCTGTCACTAATTTTCACACCATTGTGATTGTCAAACTAGCCCTCTTAATGATAATTTGAATGTTCATATTGAAGAGAAGTACTGATAGAATACAATCTTGTAGACTATTTTTCAGATACTAAACCAATAAATAACTCCATACAGTGGTGAGACTGTCACCTCCTTCATTCAACTGAAATGACCTCATTAATAAGATATGAAGGTACTTTTATTATCCAGGATACTATGCTGCTTTCCAGGTTCAACAGAACCAAAGATTTTTGTATTATCAGCCAAACATGTATATAGGTCTAATCATAATATGTGGATTTCTTTGTTACCAAAAAGATGAGTTGTTTGTTATCTCATTCTTCATCCACTTTAAAATCCTCTACATATTTCTCCCATTTAACCATCAATGTCAGACTTGTACCTAATCTGTAGTAAAATTTAGTATTTTATGATAATTATTGAGAAGTAACACAAAATAGTCTAAATGTCTATTACATCGTGTTTCTTTTGCAGTGATGAAATCAGAAAACTTAAAAACGACATAGATTCTGCTGCAAATCAGTTGGAACTCACAAAAGCACTGACAAATGATGCAAAGCAGCGGGCAGAAAAATCACATACGGATGCCCTTAACATTTATAGTGAAATATCTGCACTTCATATTCCACAAACTGATATTGCTAAGTTGAAATCTGATGCAGAAGCTATATCAGCAAGGGTAAGTACAACAGATTACTTGTGTATAAGATTATATATTGCAACCAGAAGGTAGATGCCTACTGACCAACTGGCAAAATGAGGAACACACACACTGAGGTGACAAAGGTCATCGGATAGTGAAATGCACATATATAAATAGCAGTAGTATCTCATATGCAAGGTATAAAAGGGCAGTACATTGGCAGAGCTGTCATTTGTTCTCAAGTGACTCATGTGAAAAGGTTCCCAGTGTGATTACAGCCGCGCAGTGGAAATTAAGAGACTTTGAATGTGGAATGGTAGTTGGAGCTAGACACATGGGACATTCCATTTTGGAAATCGTTAGGAAATTCAGTATTATGAGATCCACAGTGCCAGAAGTATGCCAAGAATAGCAAATTTCAGGCATTGTTTCTCACTATGGACAACACTTAACGACCAAGGAAGCAGTGTTTCTGTAGAGTTGTCAGTGCTAACAGGCAAGCAACGCTGTGTGAAATAACTACAGAAATCAATGTGGAATGTATGACAAACATATCAGCACAGTGTGGCTAAATTTAGCATTAATTGGCTGTGGCACCAGACAACCAACGTGAGTGCCTTTTCTAACAGCATGACTTTGCCCGCAGCACCTTTTCTATGCTCGTGACCATATCGGTTGGACTCTCATTGACTGGAAAACCATGTTCTGGTCAGATAAGATTTCAGTTGTTAAGAGCTGATAGTAAGATTCGAATGTAGCACAGCCCCATGAAAACATGGACCTAAGTTACTAACAAGTCACCACGCAAACTGGTGGTGGCTCTGTAATGGTGTAGGTTGGTCCAACTGAACCAATCGTTGACTGGAAATGGTTATGTTCAGGTACTTGGAGACCATTTGCAGCCATTCATGGACGGCATGTTCCCAGACAATGCTGGGATTTTTATGGATGACCTTGTGCCATGTCACCTGGCCACAATTGTTCATAGTTGGTTTGAAGAACAGTCTGGACAGTTTGAGCAAATAGTTTTACCACCCAGATTGCCTGATTTGAACCTCATCAGACATTTATGGGGCATAACTGAAAAGTCAGTTTGTACACTAAACCTTGCACCGGAAACACTTTTACAATTATGGACAGCTATAGAGGCAGCATGGCTCAATATTTCTGTGGGAGACTCTCAACTACTTGTTGAGTCCATGACACATTGAGGTGCTGCATTACACTAGTAGCACACAGTCACATACGAGGCAAAAGTAGGTCAGACACAATATTAGGAGTTATCCAATAACTTTTGTCACCTCACTGTATATGTACACAACGCATTGAATGCCAGTCATACTGCAAATGAATTTTCATACTTATCCTTTCAACTGACTTAGTTTCCAAACTGGAATACAGTATATGGTATTCATAGTAATGATACTAGCAACAACTTTAAGGTTGTCTAATCTTTTTGCTTCCTTTATGTTGAGCATTTAGAGAACTAAAACATATTTAGGCACATGTGAATCCCACCAGTATCCGCTGTTAAGTCTACCTTACATGCATACCTGCAACCTACATAACCATTCCTACTTCCAACTCATGCTGTATGTGTCATATTCTTGAGGAAAACTCAGTGACAAGAATTGTTCAATACTATGTGTCTTCGTATGCCACTCTCGCTCTGAACTTTTTGCTGCGTGGGTATTATCTTTGTGACATACAGAGGTGCATGAGCTCTCCCATACATTTGACCACCACCTCCTATTCCAGCACTATCACCAGCATTTCCTGCCTCATCAGAGTCAGATCCATCTGTGACAAAGCACCCACATCACATATCAACTTTGCTATAATCCCTGCTCAGTGTTCTGTGTAGTTATAATGACGAAGTACCCTGGATGAATGACCAGCCTGAGGGCTCAACACAAGGTGATTGACTTGATTAGTTGTTTCACAACCTGTGCTATATGGAATAATTCTTCCCAAAACTTCCTTCACCCTTTCCCCCTTCCTCCGTCCCACAAACCAGCTTTACAGAATTAAGTAGATGCCTCATCTCTTTCGTTACTACAACCACTCCTATAGCTAAATCTGCTAGTTCATGTCCTTCATCTTTTGTTGCATACTCTCCTGTTCCCTCTTCATTTCCCGTTACAAGCCCCGCACCGCCCCCCCCCCCCCTTCCACCACCACCCCCCCCCTCTATGTTTTTTTTTGTTCTGCAGCCTAGCTCACCCTTATCGTCCCCCTTTCTCAATTCTCAGCCATGGTCACAATTTGTCCCAGTCTGACCGTACATCAGTAGCAGTGCTGTTATAGTAAAATCTGTTTTCGGAACCCAAGAAATATATGCACTGTTGTCATTTGCATTGCACTGAATATATAACTTACTGTTTATGGTATGTTTTCTAATTATTTATTATCTATCAGAATGCTTATATAGGCTGATTTAAATTAAACCTTTCCTGGGCTTAGAAAGCTTTGTGCTGTAAATTCAAATCTGCTTTTTTCCTCTTCAGGCAAAGCAGATCAGAGAGGATGCAGAGGCATTGCTGGAATCAGAGACTGAAACACTTGATGATCTTGAAGAGCAGTTAATAAGAGCAGAAGATTTATTAGCTCAAGCCATAGAGCAACAGCAACAAGCTGATGACCTTTTAGCAGATGTTCATGCAGCTTCAGAAGAAGCTGAAGAGGCACTTAAGTTAGCTAACAAAACTCTAGCTGATGCACAGGAAACATACAATACTTTGCAAGGTATTAAAGATATTAAATTAATTAACTAATTGTTTAAAAATAGAAGGTATTCCAATTAAATACTTCCAGATTGTTTTAAATCAAATCCCAGATATTTCCCAATATTCCAGGGCCTATGTTTTTTCACATATGTATGTTTCATACTAGATAATAGAAATGGTTCTCAGATTATTTAGAAGCAAAAAACCTTTGAACAATTCAATGAGTGCCTAATTTTTAGTTTTCTAGAGAATGTTGTAATCCTATATTAAACATCAAAACTTTCAGTAGTTCTTCAGTTGAATCATGAACTTGATCATATTTCATAAAATCCTTACACTATCTTGTCTTAGTTGGGGAAGTTGACACACACTGGACCGAATAAAAGTGGTAAGAACAAAATTTCGACAGTTTATAAATGTAGATGAAATGAATGGAAGGAGTAGGCCTACATCTCATGTAGGACAGTCCTTAATCCCAATGTCGCACACTGTTGTTTCTTCTGGAGCCAGTCATAGCATTGATGCCACAAATCTTTGAATGTATGTCAAGATGTAATTCAGGGAGTGTTCCATTGCAGCAGTTATTGTTGCCCCCTCTGTCCCATACTGAATTACATTGGTGGTTTGCAGGGAAAAAATGAGTATCTGTAAGTATATGCAACATAAATTACAAACATAATGTAAATGGATAGATAAAAATCCTATTCACCAAGTGGCAGCAGAAGGAAACACACACACACACAGAGGTTTACCTTTTACAAGCTTACGGGGCCAGTGGCTATCCATTTTCATTATTGTCAATAATTGATTATTTTCATTGATATTAACTAGGAACAGATATTCTGGTTATGCAGATCTGTGGGACTTGTGGCATTGACTTTGATCTTGTCCGTTCTTTGATCATTAGTTCCTGAGACAATTACTGATTTTGTGCCAGTATGTGTCACAGTTATGCCTGTAGAGATTCAATGCCGATTACGTCATCAAAATTTGTCAGAAAATGTGCATTTTTTGTGCTTCCTAACTGTACTGTGACCCTAGTCTTCACACTCAGTAAGCTTGACTGGCACATTTATGATTTCCGTAGCTATTAATTCAAATAGTTACGTAACAGTCAAAAACCAAATACTGCATCTGCATTCTTAACAATAAAATTCAAGGAGCTATTTGTACTTCCAGATATACAGTGTCAAAACCATGAAAGACATTTTTGACAGAACTGCAAAATTATTGTTTTCTTCAGTGTTTCTGATTTATGTCATATGAATGAGTAAGTGTGAATGTGATGGAAACTCTTTTTGACACCATTTGCATAAATGTGTGTAATGTATTAAGAATCAAGGAAACTCCAGTGGCATTCCAGTAGAAGACTAAGACTTGTTTTAGTGACAGTAAATGTTGTCATGACCTATAATATTGAATAAGGGTTATGGAAAAACATTAACCTCACTTCTTTGGATTGTTTATGTTCAAGGCATTCAGTTTGCCACAAACACTGTTTTTTGATATTGTAAATGTAATGCTGGAGGTTTGGTGAACCAAAATAAATGCAAAAATTCTGCAGCTTTTTGTTCCCCTATGTTATATAAAGGGCGCTCAAATGAAACCCGGTCACTAGTGTAAAGTAACGGTAATGATTTTATTAACTCAAGAATGTAGTTATACACAGTACACATACTCAAAAATAGTCACCAAAATTGTTGCCTCATTTATCCCATTGCAGCAGTAGCTGGTCGATTTCATTCTTGAATCTAGTAGGCTGCTGTCGGATCCATGCCTGGACCCAGTCACACACTTCATTGTCTGTTGTGAATCAATGTCTGCGAATAGTTTGTTTTGAGGTCCAAACACATGAAAGTCCCTCGATGGAAGGTTGAGAATGTATGGTGGATGTTCCTGGATTTCCCACTAAAACTGCTGCACTGTCATCTATACTGTATTGGCCATGTGTGGGCAAGTATTATCATGCAGGTTTTTCGACTTCATGGTTTGTCTAAGGTTCTGTAAAGTGGCTTGGTACACTGGGCACTGATGGTGGTTCCCCATTCCACGAACTCGACAAGCAGTGGGCCCTTGTGGTTAAAAAAGAAGGACATCATGACTTCACCAGAACTGGTGTGCACGACCTTTGATTTCATTGGAGCTGGTGGAGTCGCATATTTCCACTGCTTGCTGTGACACTTGCTTTATGGTTCAAAATGGTGATATCCTGTTTCTTCACCTGTGACAATATGCAACAGAAAGCCGTATTCCTCCCGATAATGTTGCAGATGACTCAAAGACAGCACCATTCGAGTATTGCGCTGTTTAGCTGTCAGTTGGTGCGGAACCCACAGCACACAGTTTTTTTTTTTTTTTTTTTTTTTTTTTTTTTTTTTTTTTTTTTTTTTTTTTTTTTTGAAAGTTTAAGTGTTGATGCATTATGGTGTGGGCAGTGCCCATGCTAATATCCAGTAACCAATGGATCATGTCCAAGGTGATTCTTGGTTGTCCAAGACTAAAGCATCCTCCACTTCCGCAACCATTTTCGGTGTGATGACACAATGAGCCTGTCCAGGATGACCATAATTTTGCAGTGACCCTCGCCCCTCAAGGAATCATTTGTGCCATTCCACAACACTTGAATGACTCAGACTGTACTCACTGTACACAGCCTTCATCCATCGATACATTTCACAGCCTCCAACCCCCTCCGCCGACAAAATTAAAATCACTCCTCGTTGTTCCTGTTTATTCGCCTGCACGTTCAGTAGTGGACAATAACTTGTGTGACCATCTTCCCTTTGGCGTGAAACCTCACTGGTGCTATGCAACATCAAACGCTGCTCATGTGTCAGTCTCTCTACCAATAGATGGCACCACCATACCCGCAATTACGTGGTGCCACTTTACATGTAAGGCAAAGGTACACACACTGACCAGGTTTCATGTGAATGAACTTCATAGTTAAAAACATTTGAGAATCTTAAGAATGGTAATACCAAAATGGTGAAGTAGGAATTTTTTTAGATAGAGAAAGTCAAGATGCAGTCATTATTGAAACATAATATAACTACTAAACTGACAAACTTTAACCGTGGAAATATTTCTGAAAGATTAAAAGCGTAATTTTGCACTTACAGCATTCGACAAACAGGTGCAAGACAGCAAGGATCTTGCTACTGAAGCATTGGGAAAGGTTCCTGAGATAGAGAGGCTGATAACTGAAGCTGAAAACAAGACCGATAGAGCTCGGCAGGCATTAGCAGGTGCTGTTCAGAATGCCCAGTATGCTAGAGATACAGCTCAGGAGGCTCAAAATAAATTTGCAGAGCAAGCATCACAGGTAAAATTCCTCTGTTTCATATACTTAGGTGGTGAGAGATAGAGAATTCATATTCATTTTAATTATGTTCCATGCTGCACTACACTACACACATGAAATTAAACTTCTTCTTTTTATGTAGGAAGCTGACTCCATTAGAAAACGAGCTAATGATACAAAATCAGAGGCCGTAAGGCTACGTGATGAAGCAGATGCACTGTCTGGAAGAGTTGCTGTAACTGGCAACAATGTCAAATTATTTGAAGACACTGCAAGCAAAGTCCGAAACTTAACTGATGAGGTAAAAATAATTCCACGACTGTAATACTTTAGCTAGGTCAAAATGTGCATTATAGCTGATATATTGTAAACTGCTTTGAACTTAGTACCAGTTACCATGAAAAATGTATAAATGTTGTGTATTACATATCTTTCCTTTAAATACTGTGAATTTCATCGTATTGAAACAGTATAAATGATTTTACAGTAACTAACTTTGTTGTGCTCTCTAGGCCAAAACGAAAGTTGGGCAAGCAAAAAGCAGTGCTGCAGAAGCTACAGATCAGATTCAGGCTGCATTAGCTGATGTTCAGGCAATCATAGAAGAACTTTCAAGGTTGCCTGATATAGGTAAATCAGATATCTAATAATATAATACTTATGATCTATGAGTAGGTTGATTATTTTCTTGTATAACATAGGTATTGGATTATAGAGTCTGCTTGTGTGTGTGTGTGTGTGTGTGTGTGTGTGTGTGTGTGTGTGTGTGTGTGTGTGTGGGGCCCAGTTCTGTTACATAATACTTGCGTGTAAAGAATATGTTATTGAATTTAGCTTATGTTAAAATGTAGGACTAAGTAAGGAACATGTATGTTTTTGTTTTCTCCAAAAAAATTTGTGCTTCAATATACAGCCCTCCAAAGATGATACTGCTCATACCATTTTGAAGATGCGAATTTTGGAAACAATTTTAAAATTCTGTATCTCTGGAACAGTTCTAGATATTTTGTTCGTTTTTTTATTTGAAAGATAATTGCTTTGTGATTACAAAGAAATCGTCCGTTTGGACTTACCTGTCAAAGTTCTTTTACTGTAGCATTCTGAACTCCTTTTTATAATTTATGGGAAAAATGCCAACCCATAAAATTTTGATTTTTTTTCTGTTGATTAGTACCACACAGTTCTACATTCCCTGAAAAGGAGAGCTTCCACTTTTAAGTTGAACAGGTTTTATAAACAATTGAAAATTTTGCCATACATTAAACATGTTTTATTACCACATTATCACATAACAGGCTCAAATAATCAAAACCTATCCTTATTTGACATAATTTTAGTTTTGAAAGATGAGTAAGACACTCATTTTTCAAGCATTTTAAATGGTTCCAAAATGTTTATGAAAAGTTCACAGACTTAAAAGTTTCAATTTATACAACTTCTGTCCAGTCTGTTTTGTACTGAAATTAGCCAGTCAATAAACTAAAAATGTGTTCCACTGCTTCAGTATCTTCCTTTGATATACAGTGACAATCTTCAAAACATTGTGAGCAGGAAGTGAGCACTGATGGCATTGGTGCTGTCCTCCAGCTGGAAGCCTATATCCAGCAGCTGGTCCATGTGGTAGCATAAAGTTCACTACAATTTTGTTTAACTCATAACTGGTGTTTATAACCTCTGCAATCCACCAGTTGCAGTCACACACAAACGCCACAAACATCTCACTTCTCAGGTTGTGAATCTTAATATTATCCTGCTGCTTCTGAGGTGTTGGCTGAATGAACAAAATTTCTTCTTTCTTACTCTTAAAAGTGTATATGAGTTCGCCCATCACTTTGATTCCAAAAATCTGTCTTCTGAATTCCTTTCACAGGAGTAGTTTTTTTGGATAATTCTTCTTTTTTCTACTCATGGAATTCTTCGATTTCCTCTTTGGACAAAAGAATGAGGACTGTGGATATGTGAAATTTCACAACTCTCGTAAAATCCTCAGCATTCGAAATCACAGCTTTATTTGCTATGGAAAGATATTGTTTTGCAGCATGGAGCTTCAGCAAGCCACCATCACACGGTCCCTTCCTGTGACCAGTAGCACTGTATACCCAGTCAGTTGGCACAAGCGACTTACTCAATTCAAACAGCTGGTAACAATTTTTAAAATGACTAGGAGCACTATCGTAAATAATGATGGTCTTCTCTGCCCTTGTTTGCAGTTGAAGAATTTTGCACATTGCTAGCAAAGCATGTGCTGAGTCATGTCCTGTGCCATCACTTAAATAACTGCAACACTTGTGGTCTTGTTTTGAAAATATGTCACTCCTGTAAAACTTGAAACCTGTTCATTACTCCAATGATATCCTTGTACTTCTTGTGGGGGAATTACAGACTTGTTCTCAGCAAAATCACAGTGAAGCACTAAACATAGTTCTTCAGCCTGTACACACGCTTTCTCTCCTGCTGTGTGTTGTTGTTGCAATTTCTTCAGATGCTGGTGTGTTACTGCTTTCACTGACCATGTACCAAGTTCATCAATGAAACTGTCAAAGCCATCAGTTTTCTTAATTAGTTTATTTTCCTCCCATGTCATGTATGTAATTTCTGCAGAGTTATTTGCTACGTCTTCCAGACCAAGTGTCTGTGAAGACAGTCCTCACTTTCTTGGGCAGTCACCACATTCTTGAAACAAACAAGTCTCTCGCTTTACATCACAGACTACTAATGATTTCACATGCCCAACCAAAGTGTCAGTGTCACGTGTTTTGGTAAGTTCTTCAAATTTACCACACAAAGTTCAAAATTCGTGCTGTACACACATAAACAGACATCTCTAGGTGGGTGTGGAACTACCCACTCAGGTCATAGTGCATAAAATTTTGATCTTCCAATATGTGAAGTTGTATAGTTGCGACTTTTTGACCTTCAACTGCTACGATTATAGTGTCTTTCTTGTTGGCACTCTGGTGAGAACAGTCCCATTTACCTTCCAGATAAAATGACTGCACTATTTGAACTTGAGCTGCTTCTACAGGATGACCATAATAGGGATCTGGTCTTCCAAAAACTCCTTTTACAGACCTCATCTTTCTGGATTTGTCTACCATGTACTTTGATACTGGTGGTTCAAAACTGTTTTCTTTGAAAATGAGTCTGGAATAATAGTTAAAACTTGCTCCTTTTCACTGTAGGATGCACAGTATTCAACAGCTGAATTGATATTTGTGAAAAATTTCTAGCAAAAGGTGCAAGAGTGCTTTGGTTCGTTTTCTTCTGAAGATGGAATTTCTATTCCAAAGAGTGTGGTCAGGTTTGCTGTAATGTATTCATCCATAGCTTTGGTAATTTCTCTGTGCTTTATTGATGCATAGAGCTTAGAACTTGATTTCACTGATCTACCTCTGTAGGTGACTGGTTCAGAGTATTTAATTCTTCCACTATTTATGCAAAATTTTCATCATCTGCACCATGGGAGGCTTCGCCTTGCTCAGATACTATCATTGTTGTTATTCTGTCAAGACATTTGAAAAACAAAAAATGGTCACTGGAGACATCTTCACTTTGAAACAGAGTCTTCAAATGAGAGCACTTATTCCCCAATCTGAACAAAGTCTGTTTTTTCCTTGTCTTACATATCACTCTTTTATGGATAAGTAAATAGTCAGCACACTTCACTCTACTGTGGCCCCAGTCAGAAGACATTTCAAACAGTCCTTTTCATAAAACATGCTGCAACTGTGTCAACTGGCTAGTTCCTCACGAAAACACAGAACTGAATGGATGGTCTCAGAGTTCTTAGAAGCCTCTTCAGCAGACAAATTAGCACTGAGCAACTACAATACAGAAACCTGCAATGAACAACATTGACAAAGAAACCGACAAGAAACTACAACAAAGTGTAAGAAATAACTGCAACAAAGAAAGCAATAAGAAATAATTGCAACAAAGGCAACAGAAATAAACATTGAGAAAAAGAAATTATTAAGAAACAACTTGAAAGTTAAAAAATGATTTTTTAAAATAAAACCTGTCCAAATTAAAAGTGGAAGCTCTCCTTTATAGAGAATATAGTACTACATGGTACTAATCAACAGCAATAAATCTAACTTTTCTGGATTGGCATTGAAAAAAAAAAAAAAAAAAAAGAAAGAAAGAAAGAAAGAAAAAAGAAACTGTGAATTATAAAAAAAAAATTCAAAAGCCGACAGATATGTTCAAACGAAAGATACCACTGTAATCATAAAGCAATTATCTTTCAGATAAAAAACTCTAACAAAACCTAGGAATGTTACAGAGGTACAACATTTTAAAAAGTTTTCTGAAATTCGCAGCTTCAAAATGGTGTTCGCAGTGTCATCTTTGGACTCCTGTATCTCGGGGCAGAAATTTTATTGGAGAAAACAAAAAAATACGTGTTTCTTACTTACTCCTAAATTTTAACATATACTAAATTCAGTAGCATCTGAGACTATGAAGGTAACCCTCCTGCCTGAAATGATACGGATTATGCCTACAGATGATGTCATGAACCATATATCAATAATTAATTAGTTAGTGAGTTTCCTGTTTCATGGAGCATTTTGCACAGGAAATTGTAATGATGTGGAATGAAGCATTTTGCATTCACACTGCAAATTAAATATTACATAGGGTTGTATGCTGAACATTTTTAAGTCCCTTTTTTTCCCTCCAAAAAGGGATATAGAGGTGTTAGTTATTAATTACCACCCATCTCTTTTTACACAGTTTTTGGAAATTATAGACCCTGACTGTTAGTAATAGTATAAGCAATCAGTAGTGAATCTATATAAGCATAAAATTTAATTTATGCCATTATGTAACTAATGACATGCCTCACCATACATGAACTTCTTGTAATTTCTAACCTATTATGGGATGTAAATTAACTGAGAGTAACTGGATTCCAGCATACTTTCCTGAGTGATGTCTCAGAAAAGGAGGCACTAAGTGAGATCAACCCTTTTCTCTCTCAAATTTATCTGAGGATAAGTAGTGAAAGCATTAAGGCTAAGATTTGGGTGTCATTAATAATCGGGACAGTAAGACATCATCATAAATAACAGAATTTTATATTCAACAATATGGAAAGGATAGATTGCTACTCACTAAAAAGAGGAGGCACTGAGTGGCAGACAGGCCCAATGAAAAAAGAATGCTAAAATGTTTAAGCTTTCAAATAGAGTCCTTCTTCCAAAGTGAGAAGAAGTACTCTGACTGAGAGCTTAAACGTTTTAGAATTATTTTTTCATTGGTCCTGTCTGCAACACAACACCTCATCTATGTGGTGAGTAGCAATCTATCTTTTCCATTTGTTGTGTTCCATCCTGAACTTTCCATTGTTAGATCATTATATTCTTTGTACTATTTAAAATGTAAGGTTAAAATGATAATATATGTGCCTAAAAGGTCTCTTTTTGCTATGTATGAAGGTATAATACACACAGTGATGGAAAATGAAGCACACTAATTTGAACTGTAATAACATTTAATTAGTGCTATTCAAAACACATGATTTTTATCTGGACATCTTTTGAGTAGTGCAAGGATGTGAAGGGGACCATCAAGAACTATCTGTCCTGAACTTCCTTTTTTAACTTGCAGAACAAAAGTCCAGTTGCTGCAATGTTGTGCAGAAGGTTATGCAAAAGACAATAATAATGATATAATGATAATGATAATATTTTTTTGTTAAATGTTATTCCAGCTTTACCTTCTGGGACAAAAACATTGGGAAGCTTAATGACATAAATTATTAGAAGATTTGTGCAGGTACACTGATTAACACAGAATTGAAAGAAAAAAACCCATAAGTTAATTTAAAACTCATATTCCATAAGGTTTGTTATCACATGAAAATAAAATCCTTTTGCATCAAGGAAGTGCAGAGTAAGTAGCCAAATTTGTGAGCAACAGTACTACTTGAACGAGAAGTGAGACATAAAATGTAACCATCCAATGGACCACAAAGGTTAATACTCAGCTCAGATTCTTGATGTTGAAGATTGGATGTATCTTTTCACTGCATTTTATCTCCACCTGTAAGAAAGGTTCGGTTCGCCTTAATTTCAGGATAGACGCATCTTGATTAATCAAATCTAATGAAATGATGTAGAAAAATGAGTAATTGTGCTTTGTAAATTGTTTAATGCATTACAAATGACATCACACTCAGTTTTATAAAATCTGACCAAACTGAACTTCACTGACACTCCTTCAGCTGTTGGTGCCATTTCTAACATTGTTTACAATAATCACGGCATGAGCACAGACATTGTTTAAAACAGTAATATCAATATTTTACAGTGAAAAATTAATTCCTTTCTTATAAAAAGTTACAGAATTTGGATTTACAAATCATTATAACCACTTCAGAATAATAAACATGCCAAATTGAAATATTTATCATTGCAAAATATTCAAGATACCTTTTTTATAATAACATTTAATTTATGGAAAATAATAACTTATTAAATACATGTTTGATTTTGATGCTAACATAAATCATGGACTTTTACATAAAGTTAAACAGTATTTACAATTATTGATATCTAAATTTTCTAAGTTTGATTTTCAACTCATGTTTGTTTGTTGGGCATACATTTGAATAGAAACTATGTTTCACAACAATTCAATCATAATTCATTGTTATTATTATTATGATGCTCAAAGTAACCTTATTTCATGAATTTAATCAATTAATATCATTACAGTGAGTGCTCATTACGATTCGTCACTTACCGTATACAGCACAAAGTGGTATTGTGCGGTTCACTTTGCCAGAAATTGCAGTTTTCATTGAGAGTTGACCATTTTTTTCTTCTTCTTCTTCTTCAAGCAACAAGAAGCTACGTACAGTAACAGAGTTAACATTGTCTACATATATACCTACATTTATACTCCGCAAGCTACCCAATGGTGTGTGGCGGAGGGCACTTTACATGCCACTGTCATTACCTCCCTTTCCTGTTCCAGTCGTTTATATTTCACGGGAAGAATGACTGCCGGAAAGACTCCAAGCACACTTGAATCTCTCTAATTTTACATTCATGATCTACTCGGGAGGTATAAGTAGGGGGAAGCAATATATTCGATACCTCATCCAGAAACACACCCTCTTGAAACCTGGACAGCTAGCTACACCATGATGCAGAGCGCCTCTCTTACTGAGTCTGCCACTTGAGTTTGCTAAACATCTCCGTAACGCTATCACGCTTACCAAATAACCCTGTGACGAAACGTGCCGCTCTTCTTTGGATCTCCTCTATATCCTCTGTCAACCCGACCTGGTACGGATCCCACACTGATGAGCAATACTCAAGTATAGGTCAAACGAATGTTTTGTAAGCCACCTCCTTTGTTGGTGGACTACATTTTTTAAGGACTCTCCCAATGAATCTCAACCTGGCACCCACCTTACCAACAATTAATTTTATATGATCATTCCACTTCAAATCATTCCTCACGCATACTCTCAGATATTTTACAGAAGTAACTGCTAGCAGTGTTTGTTCTGCTGTCATATAATCATAAAATAAAGTATCCTTCTTTCTATGTATTCGCAATACATTACATTTGTCTATGTTAAGGGTCAGTTGCCACTCCCTGCACCAAGTGCCTATCCGCTGCAGATCTTCCTGCATTTTGCTGCAATTTTCTAATGCTGAAACTTCTCTGTATACTACAGCACCGTCCACGAAAAGCCGCATGGAACTTCCGACACTATCTACTAGGTCATTTATATATATTGTTAAAAGCAATGGTTCCATAACACTCCCCTATGGCATGCCAGAGATTACCTTAACGTCTGTAGACGTCTCTCCATTGAGAACAACATGCTGTGTTCTGTTTGCTAAAAGCTCTTCAATCCAGCCACACAGCTTGTCTGATATTCCGTAGGCTCTTACTTTGTTTATCAGGTGACAGTGCGGAACTGTGTCAAACGCCTTCCGGAAGTCAAGGAAAATGGCATCTACCTGGGAGCCTGTATCTAATATTTTCTGGGTCTCATGAAGAAATAAAGCGAGTTGGGTCTCACACGATCACTGTTTCCGGAATGCATGTTGATTCCTAAAAAGTATATTCTGGGTTTCCAGAAATGACATGATACGTGAGCAAAACACATGTTCTAAAATTCTGCAACAGTTCAAGGTCAGAGATATAGGTCTATAGTTTTGCGCATCTGCTTGACAACCCTTCTTGAAGACTGGGACTACCTGTGCTCCTTTCCAATCATTTGGAACCTTCCGTTCCTCTAGAGACTTGCGGCACACGGCTGTTCGAAGGGGGGCAAGTTCTTTCGCGTGCTCTGTGTAGAATCGAAATTGGTATCCCATCAGGTCCAGTGGACTTTCCTCTGTTGAGTGATTTCAGTTGCTTTTGTATTCCTTGGACACTTATTTCGATGTCAGCCATTTTTTTGTTTGTGCAAGGATTTAGAGAAGGAACCGCAGTGCGGTCTTCCTCTGTGAAACAGCTTTGGAAAAAGGTGTTTAGTATTTCAGTTTTACGCGTGTCATCCTCTGTTTCAATGCCATCATCATCCCAGAGTGCCTGGATATGCTGTTTTGAGCCACTTGCTGATTTAACATAAGACCAGAACTTCCTAGGATTTTCTGTCAACTCAGTACATAGAATTTTACTTTCGAATTCACTGAACGCTTCATGCATAGCCCTCCTTACGCTAACTTTGACATTGTTTAGCTTCTGTTTGTCTGAGAGGTTTTGGCTGCGTTTAAACTTGCAGTGAAGCTCTCTTTGCTTTTGGAGTAGTTTCGTAACTTTGTTGTTGAACCACGGTGGGTTTTTCCCGTCCCTCACAGTTTTACTTGGCACGTACCTGTCTAAAACGCATTTTACGATTGGTAGTCTGAAATCTGCCTTCTATTACTCTTGCTAAACAGATAAACCTTCCTCCCTTTTTTTATATTCCTATTTACTTCCATATTCAGGGGTGCTGCAATGGCCTTATGATCACTGATTCCCTGTTCTGCACTTACAAAGTTGAAAAGTTCGGGTCTGTTTTTTATCAGTAGGTCCAAGATGTTATCTCTACGAGTCAGTTCTCTCTTTAATTGCTCGAGGTAATTTTCGGATAGTATAATGTCACCCGTCCTAAACATCTGAGTGTCCCAGTCTACATCCAGTAAATTGAAATCTTCACGTAAGACTATAACATGCTGAGAAAATTTATGCAAGATGTATTCCAGATTTTCTCTCAGTTGTTATGCCACTAATGCTGCTGAGTTGGGAGGTCGGTAAAAGGAGCCAATTATTAACCTAGCTCGGTTGTTGAGTGTAACCTCCACCCATAATAATTCACAGGAACTATCCACTTCTACTTCACTACAGGATAAACTTCTACTAACATCGTCAAACATGGCACCACTGGTTGCATGCAGTCTATCCTTTCTAAACACCATCTGTGCGTTTGTAAAAATTTTGGCAGAATTTATCTCTGGCTTCAGCCAACTTTCCGTACCTATAACAATTTCAGGTTCAGTGCATTCTATCAGCGCTTGAAGTTCCGGTACTTTACCAACGCAGCTTCGACAGTTTACAATTACAATACCAATTCCTTCTTGGTACCCGTATGTCCTGACTTTACCCCACACCCTTTGAGGCTGTTGCCCTTTCTGTACTTGCCCGAGGCCATCTAACCTAAAAAACCGCCCAGTCCATGCCACACAACCCCTGCTACTCGTGTAGCCGCCTGCTGTGTGTAGTGGACTCCTGACCTATCCAGCGGAACCTGAAACCCCACCACCCTATGGCGCAAGTCGAGGAATCTGCAGCCCGCACGGTCGCAAAACCGTCTCAGCCTCTGATTCAGACCCTCCACTTGGCTCTGTACCAAAGGTCCACAGTCAGTCCTGTTGACGATGCTGCTTTCATCCCGCTACTGAGACTGGCAGTCTTCACCAAATCAGATAGCTACTGGAAGCCAGAGCGGATTTCCTCCGATCCATAGCGACACACATCATTGGTGCCGACATGAGCGACCACCTGCAGATGGGTGCACCCTGTATCCTTCATGGCATCCGGAAGGACCCTTTCCACATCTGGAATGACTCCACCCGGTATGCACACGGAATGCACATTGGTTTTCTTCCCCTCTCTTGCTGTCATATCCCTAAGGGGCCCCATTACGCGCCTGATGTTGGAGCTCCCAACTACCAGTAAGCTCACTCTCTGCAACCACCTGAGGGGCAACCTCTGGAACAGGACAAGCAGCCATGTCCGGCCGAAGATCAGTATCAGCTGGAGACAGAGCCTGAAACCGGTTCGTCAGACAAACTGGAGAGGGCTTCCGTTCTGCCCTCTGGAATGTCTTTCTCCCCCTGCCACACCTCAAGATGACCTCCCACTCTACCACGGGTGAGGGATCAGCCTCTATGTGGGCAGTATCCTGGGCACCCACAGCCGTAGTCCGATCGGGGGATGCGTTGGATGAGCTGGCTGTCCCCGACAAACCCCCATCCGGACCCCCACAGCGATGCCCATTGGCTACAGCCTCAAGCTGTGTGACTGACGCCAACACTGCCTGAAGCTGGGAGCAAAGGGATGCCAACTCAGCCCGCATCCGAACACAGCAGTCGCAGTCACAGTCCCTATCCATGCTAAATACTGTTGTGCAAAGAACGTCTGAACTAATCTACAGAGAGCACAAACAATTCAACACAAAATTTAAATGGTTATTAAAATAAAGATTGTCTAGTAAATGCAGTAATGCTGCTACTTGCGCACTACTGACACACTGCTCTGCGGAAGAAGGAGATACGCGATTTTACACTATTCAGGTATTAAAATGCGATGCTACAACTGTTAAATACTACCGGTATATACGCCCAAAATTTATCAATTAAACAATGCAAGTACCCAAAAACACGCAAAGAAATTAAGAATTAAACTTTGTAATAAATAAGTGAGCTAAGAGTATACGACTTGATGCTGGCAGCTGCTTATCCAACAGTCGCAGGGAGCACAGAAGACCTCTACTAAAGGAGGTGATCTTGGAAAGAAGAGTCTGAGAAACTTTCAGTATATTATCCAAATTATTAACAACTGATGTTATTTTATTTGTTGCTGTAATTTTCACCAACTATAGTATATATTTTTCACAATAAAATTGTCTATCCAGATTTGTAACAACTGAAATTATTTTATTTGTAGCAGTAGTTTTCACCAGCTACAGTATATATTTTTCAGAATAAAATTGTCTATCCAGATTTGTAACAATTGAAATTATTTTATTTGTAGCAGTAGTTTTCACCAGCTACAGTATATATTTTTCAGAATAAAATTGTCAGTTGCAAATATATTTTTATTACACTTTTCCAGTTCTGATAAATTAATTTGTCACCTCCAGAAGCCTACAAAATAAGAGATGTTATAAATCTTCAGACCTTGGCTATACACTTATGAGCAGTATAAGAAATATATTACAGAAACTTACTCAAAGCTATGCGCATTTTTTTCCCCCCCCAAGTGAATTGTATGTAACTATCTTTATCTACCTTGACTATATTTTTCATATGCTCTTATATATGTTTCTTGCTGCTAGTCAACAGCTTGACCTATATGTAGATGTGATTCAGTTACTGTAAATTGTCAGTTTGTGTTTACAATAATCACAAAATTTGCATTCCTGGACATATCATGGCATTATGCTTCAGTGAAGAAGATACTGACGTCTACTAAACCGATAGCAGGTAAAGTTTTGTAATATACTTCTTATACTTCACATACATGAATAGCTAAGTTTCAAAGATTTATAATATCCCTAATTTTGTAGGCTTCTGAGGGTGCCAAATCAGTTTGTCTAAACTAGCAAAATGTACTAAGATATATATTTGCAACTGATGACTGACTTTTATTGTGAAAAGGCAACTGAAATGTTTGAAGACGGTCTAATTATCATAATTTGTAATGGTTCTTTGTCATGTTTTCTTCTCATAGATGCAGCTGCATTGGATGACCTGGAAAGAAGACTTTCTGTTGCAGAAAATGAATTACGAAATGCTAATATAGAGGAAAGAATAGAAACACTCAAGTATTACAGACTGGAACAGGTATATTTCACAGTATTTGTAGATATGTTCACTTCATTGTCTTCCTCATTGTCATGTGTGCCTTTATTAATCTGACCATTTTACTAACATTAACACTAAAATAATTTATATCTTTCACTAGAATCAGTGGATTAAGAGTCATGAAGAAGAGCTAAGAAGACTGCAACAAGAAGTTGACAACATAGAAGCCATACAAGCTACTCTTCCAGAGGGATGTTGGAAACGGCTAGTGCTGGAACCTTGATTGCTTCATTCACATTAGTCTCCATGAAAAATTATGGCCTGTGAAAGCAGCATTACGTACTAAACCTGCCAGTCAAATGAAGATGGTGTGCAGTGGAATAATGGTGCTCTCATTATATTTGTATTTATTTGCAAAAAGTGACTGAAAAAGTGAAGGGATTGTTGAAATTTTCTTTAAAAGTGCAGTCTTATGTTTTATTGAAGGATGTCGAGAAGAAATCATTTTTAAATATATTATTTTGTTGATCACTGCCTGTAACGTATTTAATGAAGTCATTATCTATAGTAAAAAGAACTGTTGTAATGATTACACGAAGCATGCTTGCTGCTAATATGAACAGTCATGTGAATATCAATTTGTATAGATACTAAGATTTTGATAAGTGTTTAGGATCTAATGACTTTGTTTTATGGGGTTGGCTAATTATATGTTCTGCAATACTGAGAATTCTTTGCAGTAAGTATACCAAAGAAACAAAGTACATGTATTGTATTTTACCTACCTGAGGTCTTTGCTCTGTGAAATAGGCTGTTAATCCTCATAAGCTGGATCAGATATTGTGAAAACTAAGTCTGAGAAGTTATTTTCATATCTTGAAGTCCTAGGATGAATAACACAAAAATCTGTGAAGAGGAGAAGATCAAATGAGGCATATAATTTTTTCCAACATTATTGCTTTTCCTCATTTAAATGTAAAATTAATCAGTTGTTCATAGTTGCAATTGTCTGCAGTGCAAACAACTACATTGCTGTAAAATGGCTGTTGTGTTATTTCCTCTTTTGTAGTTCCCTGACAGCCATCTTGTCATTAATCTGTTTGTCCTTCTAAAAACAGATGGCTTCAGTGTGCACTCGATAGGAATTTTAGTTTTTTCAAGACTTTTAAAGTTGTTTCTGAGAAACTATAAGGTATTTATGTGAATGGGAACATTAAGCTATGTCTCACTATTTCTAAGATGATATTCCTATGAGTTAACAGACTTTTGTATTCTAATATCACTGGTTCAAATAATATGCTTGTGTAACATTATTAAATTTTGTCTATACGTACTGGTGTTAACAAACATTCTAATTACTTACATAAATTTTATTTTGTGGGTAGACATATTTTCAGTTAGAAATGGAAAAATTCAATGAACCAGTTGAACAAATTCTGTGAAGAGTTACCTGTAGCAACATTATGTTGCTGAGAGTCCTGCAGGGAATAAGAAATGTTGTGGGATCCAGCTTAAGAGTGAGCTCATATACATCCAACTAGAACTTTCAAAACAGAGGAAAAAGTACAAGTGAACAAGCAGTCTCCTTAACGAGACTGTAAGAATGATTTTTTTATATCTTCTCAGTTTCCCTCCCCAGTACAGTTTGTTACATGAGGTGGGAAAACCATATATAAGGCCAAAAACTTTTTTTACTTGATATGTGCCATACTTGAGTAACTAGTATATTGTAATCTATTGAAGTAATTAAACTTAAGATGTTTGTATCTGATCTACTACAAGTACTTCATAGTATTAGCTTAAATGATACACGAGAATGCTGTGATGCATTTTGTACTTCATGAAGCATTTCTGAGTCCATAAGCATATGGTGAGCTACTATGAGCAAAATGTTTTATACCAAAGATGAATGAATGTTTACTATAATTGAGTTTCTATTTTTCCACATTGTACATATCCCTGAACATCTTCAATTTTGCTCACTGCCGCATTCTTACACCACATCTAATGAATCTCATCTATACTTGTTTTTATAGTTGTTTTTAGTACAAATGTAAATGTAACTTTACTTGAATAAAAAATAACATAATGTGACATGGCTCAGTTTTGTATGTTACTTTTTCATTTTTCACAAATTACTGGGATGCAAATGGAATTTTATGGTCATATTTGAGACAAAGTGGTGGAAAGATATGCAATTACATGAAGACAATGAACAATGTAGTACATTGTTCACCATTATGCAACTTATACTACAAGCTGCACATTGCCCTTGGCTTCGTATCATTTCTTTTGTTGCCTCAGTGCTCTTGTTTTACTCGTCAGTAATGTGTTAGCCAAGAGTGATGAGCCTCTTTTTATTTTAATTTACTTTTATTACAGTTAACTTTGGAAATATAACACAAGCCTTTGTCAATAATCAGCGCAAGACTTGTTTGTGCTAGTTTTACCACATTTTAAAAGTACTTTTAGTTTGTTGGATGGATATTGATCCGCAGCTGGGGTATCTGTTTAGCAATATATAAAATAGAATAAAAACCAGTGTGGTACAGAGTCCTGTGCCATTAATGTCTTTTTAGAAAGAACACTTGTGAGCCTCATTCCCAGAATTATAGCTTCTGCAGTTTAGAATCAAAGTTTAACATTTTGGGGATTACCATGACTCTCTTCTGGAGGAGTAAAAATGATTACTGCCACAGTTACATGTGAGTACTACAAACACTGCAGTGGCTTTAGTGTTTTATTTTTTTAAATGTGAATAATGGTAATCCTCAAGACTTTCCACGATGATTCATGACAGACATTGTAGGAATACTAAGAATCTTGTATTCAAATTCTACATAAATAAGGCTTAGTGACAGCTTCAAATTGTACGTCTACATTTAGTTGTCAAGAGTCTTTGTTTTCTGGACTATATGTGTGGTTGACTGTGCTCCAAACTAGTTCAGCAACTATGTAGCAATGCCATTTGCAACTTCAGTTATCATTTAGGCTTTGTATAAACACAGGTCACTTTACTGGTTGTTAAGTGCTAATGCGAATGAGTGTCAAGTCAATCTGTTCATCAACTCTTGTGTAAAAAACCATGCAAATGAATAAAGATGCATCATGAATTCCAGAAAATACCTCAGTCAACTTCTTATTAAATTGTTAAAGAAAATAACGATGCAAAGAGTGAGAGAGGTTATGAAACCCCAGACATGAAAATATTGTTCCCACAAAGCTCTAGAGTTGTGACTCGCCGATCTTTCAAAGTGCTGCCGCGCAGTTATGCGCGTCCTCTACATGCGGCACTGTCTGCCAGCCATGCAGCAGCAGTGCCACCTAAGTGGCCACCCAGCCAGCGGCTGCTAGACTTGGACTCAGTTATGATTTTACTGTTAAAGTGTACACATGTCTTACTCTGTTTACTTGATCTGTGACTTTCATGTATGCATCTTCCTTGAAATATATTTGTTCAACTTGAAGTAATTACATCTAGCAAGAAGAGAAGTTCACAAAACAAAAAGACAAAACTGAAATTCTTGCATAAATGATCCTGAAACAAGCTTTCATGGATGACAAGAAAAAGCACTCCAAGTACAAAAATACCTGTACAAGATTGGAAATGACAACACCATCCTTTATCAAATTTTCAGAAAATGAGTGGCCATTAGGGTGTCCCAAGCCATAAGGGACATTATTTTTTACAAAATCATATAAACTTACTCTCTATTTTTCTGTTTGACCTTAATAATTCATGTAATAAATATTATTGTGATTTAATTATATCAACAATGTCAAATGTGAGACATGAAAATTTTTACAGAGCGAGCATGAAAGGATTCCACAATTTAATGGTTTTTTAGTAAATGAAGTAAGCAATATGCCCAAAACTTTTTTATTTAACATGCATATTATTGCTTATTTACTGTTCAACATGTAAAAAACATGATTCTTTAAATTTTCTGCTCAAAGTTTGCTTTCCACAGTTGGGATAAATAGTCTGATGTTCTTGTATGCAATGTAACAAAAGTTTCTTTTGGTCCTCCTCACCTGTGATTGAACCATGAAAGTCTCGCATCAACTATACCACTCTTCCACCTGTATCATTCACTGCCAACAGCACTGAAACCTTCTGTCTCACTTCCTGAAACAAATCATTATATGACCACATAGCAGGACATTTGTCGAGAAAGCTGGCATCAATTTTTAGATGATCAAACAGTTATTTACTTCTGACTGAAATGAAATTGTAGGTGCTTTTCTCTGAAATGAAAAGTCAATTAACAAAACTGTGATCTAAACAGAAAACTTAAGAAACAATGTCTATATTTAGTTATTTATCCCACTATACAATGAACCTCAAAATTCTAGCCCAATGAGGTAACATTTGGTATGAATGGTAATTTCTCTGTCTTTAAAATTTAAACCATTTTTATTTTACTTTCTTCATCCACATCATCATCAAACAGTGACAAAACGGAAACTTCATCCAAAAAATACCATAAATGGTGGCTTATCTTCTGTAAAGCTTCTTTTGAGATGCTTTTATCAGTTTTTTTTTTTTTTTTTTTTTTTTTTTTTTTTTTTTTTTTTTTTTTTTTTTTTTTGTAAGCCTTCATCAACTTCAAAAATCAAGTCTTGTTAGGGTGCCTTTACTGACAAAATATGTTGGAGCCATGGCTTGACATAGGATCTCATCATGAACAGGCAAACTTCTAACAGTGCTGTGTTATCCTTGCTCATAATTTTGAATTAAGCACAAAGTAATGGTATTTTTTAGGCAACAAATACATTTCACCACCCACAGAGCTTGATGCATGGCAGCTGGAAGTTGAATATTAAATTTTCTCTGTGTACATGCACGAAAAATATCACAGAAGGCTTTACCAACTCTCAATGGTCATCTCTTGTTATTTCTTTAGTCATTCAGCTGGGTAAAGCTCAAGCGGATCGTTAGTTTTGGAAACAGCCAGATGCAATACAAACTTTTCTTTATAACATTTTTTGAAGAACTAAATAGTGGAATTTGTTGTCACTTGATTGATTTTTACTTTGAACACACTTTTTAATATCAATTCATAAACATGATGGTTGCAAGCAAAATGTATCATTAAGTTTTACTTCAAGAAGTACACAGGCACCATTGGTATGACTTGTATTTGACACCATAGTATCACAAAAAATAATTTGCACCTTACCTTTGTGAATCCAGTTTATGATTACATTTGAAAAAGCTTACACTTGTTCAAATCCTGAAGAGCCTTCCAATCTTGGCACAGCAATAAACTGTTCTTTATTTTCATATGAAATAACTACCGGAAGACATTTATCTTTTGATTCTCAATCATGTAAGGCAGACAATAGTTTGCCATGGCAGTGAACAGTCACAGCATCTAGTACCTCAATTTGATAATTAGTTTTTATGGCTTCCACATGCTCTTTCCATTTTTCTGTCAGAATTTGGTGAATCTAGGTCTTACCTGTAGGAAATTAGTCAGTATTATATCAAAGTGTTTGAATAACAGTATCAAGATTAAACACTGAATCTCTCGTACTCGTCTGACACCTATCTAGCACTGCTACTAACTTTGGAGTAATGAAATTTTTCCGCATAGCTGTTTTATTGGTTCTGGGTTGTGTGTTTTCAGTCAGAGTTGGAAAACCTTCTTTTAAATGCTTGTCAGTTTCAGCAGAACCATATGATGAAACCTTTTTTTAATGGTTTGTAAGATTATGGTTAAGAAGCTTTGTCCGTGGACAAAAAAGTTGCAGCTAGGAAGATTCCATCTTCATTTATTTTCATTAACTGAGGCACATTGGTGTGTGCAATGTCGAACAAATTATTGAAGTTGTCGACAAACTCTTATCAGCAATGCTCAGATAGGATTTAGTTTTTTTGTAACTCTCTCCAAACTTGATGTAGGTTCACAAGTTGTTTCAAAGAATTAGGCAATGATTTGGTTGGTATACACACCTTTTCTCAAAAGATAATACATCAACAAATAATGAGCGAGATTTGCACTTTCATTGACAGTGAATTTTATTTAATGGATATTGTAAAACAAAACTGCCAGAACTTGTCCATCAATAGCAGTTTTAAACCTTTTGTTTAATATTTTATGCCATCTATTAAAAATATACGCTTTTCAGTACTACTGTGTAATTCCATTGACATGCTCACTGATTGAAAACAATAAGTTGACTAACAGTGTTGCAAGTGATTACAGATACATCAACATGTCAGCACTCATTTGCCTTACTCAGCAGGTACTGATCTATTTGAGTACTAGTTGGGAAGGAGTGCTGAAAATCCTACATTTATGAAATTATTTTTGCAGTTGTTTTCCCATTATATAAATAAGTTAAGGGGGCACGTGTTAAAGAACTTCAATTTTTTAGGGCACCCTAATGGATGAATATTGTGCCAAATTCTGTCCAACTGGCACATTGGAACATCAAAATCCTGAACTGGCTGGAGGGCTCTGCCCATAATGGTCCAAACATTATCGATTGAAGAGAGATCCAGTAACCTTGCTGGCCAAGGTAGGGTTTGGCAAGCACAAAGACAAGTAGTGAAGCTCTCACCATGTGTGGACAGGCATTATCTTGCTTTCATGAAAGCCGAAGAAGACCTGCCATGAAGGGCAACAAGTAGGACATAGAACATTTTTGGCATACAACTGTGCTGTAAGGTTTCCAAGGCTGGCAACCAAAGGGGTCCTGCTATAAAAAGATATGGCACACCAACCCATCATTCCTGGTTATCAGGTTGTATGGTGGGTAGCAGTTGTTGAATTGCTATCCAAGGCATCTCTAGGCATGTGTGTGGCCTGGAATCTCATTGACTGGGATATAATTATCTTTATTGATGAGCCTCACTTGGAACTGAGCCCTGATGACCAGTGAAGATGTGTGTGGATACTCTCTGGACAGAGGTGGGTTACCAGCCTCACCATCACTCACCATGTAGCCCGACAACCAGGAGTGATGGTGTGGGATGCCATTTTCTTTTCATTGCAGGAACCCTTTGGTGTCATCCATAGCAATGTTACAGCTCAGTGGTATGTCGACAATATTCTATGCCCCATTTTGTTACCCTTCAAGAGGAGGCCATTCTGGGCTTACATTTCAGCAAGATAATGCCTGCCTGCACAAAGTGAGAGTGTTTGCTGGTTGTCTTTGTTTGCCAGACCTTATCTTTGCCAGCAAGGTCGCTGGATCTCTTTCCAATTGAGGACGTTTGGAGCAGTGTGGACAGGGCCCTCCAACCAGCTCAGGTTTGCTGATGTAATGCACCAATTGTCCAGACTTAGGCACAATATCCCTCATGAGGACGTGGAATAACTCTATCAATCAGTGGTAAGTTGAATAACTGCTTGCATGAGGGCCAGAGATGGACTAACTCACACTTTTCTCACACGACATACTGGAAGCTTTGGATCAAGGCACCAAGGTAATTGCAGTGTTTCTTTATTTCTGGAAAGCATTTGATTCAGTACTGCACCTACACTTATTATCAAAAGTATGATCATAAGGCGTATCAAGTGAAATTTGTGACCAGATGGAGAACTTTTTGGTAGAGAGGACACACAGCATGCTATGTTGGATGGAGAGACATTGTCAGATGTAGAAGTAACTTTGGGTGTGTTCCAGGGAAATGTGTTGGGACTCTTGCTGTTCATATTGTATATTCAGGGTTGCCACAAGTTCTGGAAATCAGGGAATTCAAACGTATCAGGGAAATTTGAAACAAACACTGGAAAAATCTCACTTTTGTCTCAGTAGCATGAAATTGTTTGTTTAGTAAGTTGTCATGCATTGTCACTGCCTGGGCGCAGCTGGGTACATGCACTGCTTCCCTACTCTCTCTTTCTTACTGCTTCTCCCCTTCCCTCAGCCAGACAGTGCTGCCACCACTATTTTTTTTATCTGATTCTCAGAGCTTGTTGACACAGCAGCTGGGGACAATGATCATGTGTTCATGAGTTGTGTCTGAGTGATTGTGTGTGCGCTCTCGTTTTCTGGCAAAGGCTATGGCCAAAAATTTAGTTGAGAGTGTGATTGTCTTTTCTATGTGCTTGTCTGTGGCTCAGTGATCATCTCACCTTTGCAGAGAGTTGAAACCTATTCTTATTAGTACTGATTCCCAATGGTATTTGTGCAAGTTACCTGTTGTGTGGGTGATTACCACAGTCTCATTTCATCACCATGGTGTCTGTGACACGTGAATAACTGGCCACACTAGTGGACTTCCACAATGGGCCACAACCACAGGCCATTACTGCTGGTATCTCTAACAGATCAGGCTGCCAATCTGCAGCCCATAGTTTCCTACTAATTTGCGGGCCCCGCCTCTCGGATCTAGTCTCACCTGTTTGCCTGCAGACTGGGCCTGTCTGTGCGCGGCGCAATGTGGAGGATTTTCATGGTTTATCCGTGGAGCCAGGACTGTAGTGCTCCTCAGCAGGCCAGAGGCCACAGGCAATGGATTTCAGGAATCGGAACTGTCTCACTGCAAGTCCATTGTATAGTGGGGCGTTTTTTAAGCATTTTATTTATTCTAGCACATTTTGGCACTTCAAAAGTAGTTTGTATATTAGAAAGTATGGATGATAAGAAGAAGAAAATTTAGGCACTCGTTGGCAGTTTGTACACCTTGTGCTCATGTATTTCATGAAAGAAAAGTCATACAATATCTGTAGAATAATAAGACATAACACAGTGGGTAATAACTGACAATAATGAACATAGTACAACCAACATTTTATTGATGGTCACCTATGGTTTTGGTTTACACAACTTTTCCCTATCTTACACATTTATTTCAAGAGGCCTACTTTTTTCTGAGGTTATTTCTGAAAGCAGTGAAGGTATTTTAAATCTGTCTTGTGACCCCTACAAAATGCATATTTTTGTCTCTAAATGTGTTTTGCTTTATTGAAATAAAATAACATCAGTGCTCTTAATGAAACATATACAGGCTGAGTCATGAACTATTGTCAACAAGAATAACTCCAAAAGTGTGATAGGAGCTGAAAAATTGTGGAAGAAAAGTTGCATGGGACAACAAGGGTCATAATATGTCGTGTTGCTAGGTGGGGTCACTTCAGAGATATGAAGGTCAACTTTTTTTTTTTTTTTTTTTTTTTTTTTTAAATGGGATGCTATAGTTTGGTACTCATTTTCTGATAGATGAATCCAATGATGTGTATCAGTAATGTATTTGAACGTAAAAAAGATGGCATGAAGGTCCATTTACAGAAGGTGTTCGAAGTGATGACCATTGGTATCAATGCAGTGCTGCAATCTACTTATCATGGATTGAGTGGTATTCCTTATCACACTTATCGAAGCACATGCTCTGACAATTCTCTCTCGCATGTATTCAGGTGTAGTTGGAACATCTTTATAAACAATGTATTTTCTGAATCTTCACAAGAAAAAACCCTAAGTCGTCAAGTCTGGCGAATGAGCTGGCCACGACCCATGTCCTCCGCATCCAATCCAATGATTTGGGTATTGTCTCTGCAACCTATTTCTAGCCATTAGTGAAAAATGTGCCAGGCACCCATCATGTTGATACCACATTCTGTTCCTTGTTCCTAAAGGTATTTCTTCCAATAAAAGACCTAATGTTTCTAACAGGAATGTGGTGTACTTCCTACCATTAAGATTTCCTTAGATGAAATTGGGGCCTATAATTCTGTCCTCCAGAATCCCATGCCATACATTCACCGACCACAGTTTTTGGTGTGCAACTCGCCATGGCCAACATGGATTTTCAGTTGCACAGCAATGCATGTTATACGAATTAACATTTCCATGGTTCATGAATGTAGCCTCGCCAGTAAATAAAATCAAATTAATAAGTGTGTCATTCCTCTGAATATGAAGTTGAGCCCATTGCCAGAATTCAATGCAATGCATACAATCCGTACTGTACCAGTTAATTCTTGGTGAAGGCTTATATGGTAAGGATTATATTTGTGACGGTGCAGAAAATAAACAACACTACTCTGGCTCTTGCCACATTCCCTTGTGATTTGACGAGAACTAACACAAGGATCTCAAACCACAGTGGCAAGAGTATCAATTTCCATTTCCTCGTTAGTAACTTTCCTTCGCCGATTATGGCTATGAGCACTATGGGACTTAACATCTATGATCATCAGTCCCCTAGAACTTAGAACTACTTAAACCTAACCTAACCTAAGGACATCACACAACACCCAGTCATCACAAGGCAGAGAAAATCCCTGACCCCGCCGGCAATCGAACCCGGGAACCTGGCCGCGGGAGCGCTACCGTACGACCACAAGCTGCGGACTTGCCGATTATGTTTCCGATGCGTTATAGATCCAGTTGATCTCAATTTATCAGACATATTTAAATGTACGACGTGTAGGGCAAGTACATTGAGGATATCTTTCAGCGTATTAGTCTCTAGCTCTCACTGACTTTTGTTGGCATTCTTTGTAAATGAGAAGCATATCGACTTTATCTTCGAAGGAATAAATCGTTCACATTCACTTGTTTCGACGATACTAGTCTTACTGTTCCTATTATCGTTGTATTGCAAAACTGTTGAATGGTGTTTACATGTCAATGGCACGTTAGATAGCTACGCTGTATTCGGCGAATATTTACTTTTTGCGTGATACACGAGAGAGAGTTGTCAGAGCAAGTGCCGAAATGATAAGGAGTACTACACAATCCATGATAATAAGATTGCAGCATGTTGTAGTTTGTGCAGGTTAACACAGCTAAATGACAAGTAACGCGATTTAAGGGACAAAATAAACATATTCTTTATTCACACAACACATATTAATACATTTGACTACCAAATTATATCACGTTGCCCCATCAACAAACAGGGAACATATATATTCCATAGAGTTTAATGCACTCTGCACATCATATCTTGTGCACCACTATGCATGCTTGAAAATGTTTGTTCACATATCCCCAACTCTCCTCCTTGAAAACATATTTTTCAGATACTCAACGCTATACATCCCAGGTTAAACCATAATGTTTCACCAGCTTCTGAAATTTGTCCTTACTGAGAGGCTTCGTTAGTAGATGAGATAACATTTCTTGCATGCATAGATAACTGAGGATTATATTCCCCTGTTCCACATAATGTCTTATAAAGTGATGCCTTATGTCAATACGTTTGGATCTTACACTGGTGACATTATTTTTTGCAAGTTTAATAGTTCCCATATTCTCACAAAATATCACTGTTGGCTTCAATGTAGGAGGAGATTCTATTTCACCCATCAGTGTATGGATCCAAAGAGCTTCTTGGATAGTACTCAAAGCAACAGTTTTTTGTCTCTTACATGACCATGATATCAATCCTCCCATTAGTCTAAACCAACTTTCAGTGATGGAATGTCTGCTTTCCGACTCATTTCCCCAGTCTGCATCACTGTATCCTTCCAAATTTATATTTCCAGTTTTAGAATATTTTAACTTATAATCAGCAGTTCCATTTAAATATCTGAATATTCTCTTCACTGCCATCCAGTGCTTTTATCTCGGTTCACTGCAAAACTTGCTTACTGCATTTGTGGCAAATGTAATGTCTGATCTGGAAGTCTGTGCTAAGTACACAAGACTTCCTACAGCTTCCAAATACGGTACACGTTCCTTACATTTCTTGTAATCATCAGTTATTAGCAGTTTTGCATTGTTTTTCATGGGAGTAGAAATGGGTTTACAATTTTCCATACTGAACTTTTCTAAGATCTTTCTTGTGTACAGAGATTGATCAATCCATAATTCTTCTCTATTGGCATGTCTTAAAATCTTCATATCTAAGTATTGATTAATTTTCCCTAAATCATGCATATTAAATTCTGACCGTAACTGTTCTTTAGAAAAGTCCATTTGGCTTTCACTATCGGTTAAAATAAAAATAAAAAAATCACCTACCCATATGGCCATGATTGCAATTTCTTCATTGCTCTTTTATGATATATACTAGGATCTGCCTTTGACTATAACATGCCTAGTTTTATGAAACTTTTATGCAAACATTTATTCCAGCAATGGCCACTTTGCTTTAATCCATATATGCCTTTCTTCAAACACCAAATTCTCCTTTTACCCTTTTCGCTTAACTTCATCAGGTGGAATCACATATATTTCCTCTTCCAGTCTTCCATTCAGGTAGGCTGTTCACATCCATTTGATGAATTAATAAGTCTTTCTTTACTGCCAGAGCTAAAAGGTATATTAATGATGAATACTTCACCACTGGTGAGAAAGTTTCATTGTAATCTATTCCTTATTTTTGGGAATATCCTTTAACAACCAATCTGGCTTTGAATTTTGGTTTTGCACTCTCGATTTTTAATACTAAACACCCATCTTGTTCTTAGTGGCTTTTTATTTTCAGGCATGTCAACTCATTCATATGTATCATTATCCACAAAAGATTGCAGCTACTTTTCAATAGTTTTTTTCCAATCTTGCTAAAGCTTCATCAACTGTGATTGGTTCATTGTTGATTGTTTGTGTAGCATACATATCATAATCTGGATATTCTTTTCTTTTTGCTATACGTGAAGACAGCCTTAAACCGACTTCCTCTGTTGAATCTTCTTCCTCAATTTGATTCTCGGGTAGCACATCAGCTTCCTCTTTATTCTCGTCTTCCTCTGTCTCAGTTTCCATCTCTGTTTCATCACTATCACACATTATGCTTGGTTGCATTACTGTGTCATTTTGACTACTTTCCTTTATTTTAGGTCTATTTCTCCAAAAATACTACATCTCTACTACTTATTATCTTCTTATTCACAGGATTAAAAAATCTGTAGCCTTTCGATTCCTCACAGTAGCCAACAAAAATATATTTTTGAGATTTCTCATCCCACTTACCTCTTAATGGTTTTGGAATCGGAACCATGGCTTCAAATCCAAAGACTTTTAAGTGCTTTAGATCCGGTTTCCTCCCAGTCCATACTTCATAAGGTGTTTTGTGTCTCACAACTTTGGTAGGTGATCTGTTAATTAAATACACTGCTGTTGACACAGCCTCTGCTCAAAAACACTTAGGTAGTTCAGCATCGCTTAACATACATCTTGCCTTTTCTTCAATTGTTTTGTTGGCTTGTTCTGCAACTCCATTCTGAGAAGGATTGTAGCGAATGGTGGCCTGATGCCTAATACCCATTCCATCCAACTGCTCCTTAAAGCGTCTGGTATTATATTCTAATCGATTGTCTGATCTAATGATTTTAATTTTCTTCCCAGTCTGTCTTTCGACCATTTTGCAACAAATAAATCATTCATTTGATCCTTGCTACTTATAAAATAAACATGTATGTATCTAGAAAAATCATCTATGAATGTCAGGAAATAGAAGCTACCTCCTAAGGATTCATTCTCCATAGGTCCACAGAGATCTGAATGTATGAGTTGCAAGACTTCGGTAGATCTGCTCTGACTCATTTTAAGTGGCAATCTAGCCTGCTTCCCTTGCAAACACACCTCACATTGAACATTATTTATTCCATAATTTTCCATACCAGTTGTCATATTCTTCAGTAAAGTCATACTTTTCCTATTCAAATGTCCAAGTCTCCTATGCCACAAGAACCCTTTTGCAGCATAAACAGAGTGATTTCCTGTTTCAGCAGTATTTTGAACTGTATTCACTTTGTAAATACCTCTTACATTACTTGCAGTAGCTACAATATCACCAGAAGAGTCTATCATTTTGGCTCCCTCTATATCGAAGATAACTTTATTACCCTTCTTTACTATTTCACTTACTGACAACAAATTAGTTGCGATATTCTTTGCATAATGAACATCATGAGCAGTAACAATTTCATTTTCCCCATTCACAAGCAAATTAAGATCCACTTTTCCCGCGAGTTCACTTAGATCCGTCAACTGTAGAAACTCCAATGTCAGTACTTGACTGAACGTCATACAAACCTGCCGGAGCATTAGTAATGTGCACAGATGCTCCTGAATCTAGGAACCATTCTGCATGGTCTTCACTCGCTTAATTAAAAGAGTAAAAAACAGAAAATGCCTTATCTTTATCGGTAGTCTTTCTCTGAAGATTACTAGAATTAACATGCTTCCTTTCTTTTATACTTAACTTTTCATTACACTTTGAAGCAATATGTCCAATTTTCAGGTACCTGAAACATCTTATTGGCTTCTTCTTCTTGTACTTAGAGTATAAAGCCGACCTGTTTCTTTTTCTGAAGCATTAGAATCTGGTTCATTCTTCACGTCCTGTAGAATCTTTATTTTAACACTATCCGCTGTAATGGATATTCCCGAATTTTCCAAACCCATAATCATTGGCGAATATTTCTCTGGTAGTCCAGCTAACAACAAAGTTCCAGTCCATTCATCCATAATTTCAAAACCAATATTCCTCAGACGATTGAAATTATTTTATTCACGCTTTTACACTTATTCAATATTGTGGTTATCAGCTCACGAAGTAATCCTACTTTTCTCGTTAAACTACTATCTTCAAATGCGTTTTTCAGTTTCTCCCATACCTCCTTTGCTGACGTAGCCTTTTCTATGTGAACATAACTCACTGGGTCAATCAAAAGGACTAGTTTTGAATTCGCCTTCCGATCCTTAGTAGCAAAACTTGATTCCGCAGGTGCCAATTTACCGTTTACGACGTCCCATAAGTCATCCAAGTGCAAATGCGCCCCAATGGCAAATTTCCAGATCGCGTAATTTTCGCGCTCTACAAGCCGCTCTATTTGCGGTATCTGTGTTGTACTCATTTTACAGTTATTTTCTTCTTCGTATAGCGTAAACAATCCAAGTTTATACGAACGTCCGCGCACCTTTTTTGCAAATACACGTCACCTTAAAGTTTATTATTTCGCTTTAATCCAGTACCTTGGACCATAACCTCTTGTAGTTTGTGCAGGTTAACGCAGCTAAACGATTTAAGGGACAAAATTAACTTATGCTTTATTCGCACAACACACATTAATACATTTGACTACCAAATTATATGACGTTGCCCCATCAACAAACACGGAACATATATATTCCATAGAGTCTAATGCACTCAGCACATCATCTTGTGCGCTACTATGCACGCAGGAAAATGTTTGCTCACATATCCCCAACGCAGCAAGCATTGATACCAATGATCATCACTTCGAACACTTTCTCTAAATGGACTTTCATGCAACCTTTTTGACCTTCGTCGACCTTCAAAGACCTTACTGTTACACATCATTGGATTCGTCTCGATAGCCGCTATCAGAAAATAAGTACCAAATTAGAGCATCCTATAAAAAAAAGAAAAAGTTGACCTTCAAATCACTGACGCGACCTCTCCTAGCAACACCAAACCAACGTCATATTACGGCCCCTGTTGCCCCATGCAACATTTGTTCCACAAACTTTTCAGCTACTATAATACTTTCAGTGTTATTCTAGGTGACAATATTTAGTGACTCACCATGTAACCAATTATTCTTGCTTTCTCCATTTAAAAACAGTTCATTGCAAGAGAAGCTGATATTAGCTCTTACGATTTTTTCTCACATGTTTAGAAAGACAGAAGTCCTTATATTTTTTGTACCTTATGTCTTTACTTACCCTTGACATCTCAAAATTTGTTGGAGAAAGATGCTAAAACTTGTCTGGAAATCAGAGAAATATCAGGGAATTTCACTTGAGGAAACTTGTAGTAACCCTGTATATTAACGACCTTGCAGACAATATTAATAGTAATATCAGGCTTTTTACAGATGATGCACTTATCTATGATGAATCTATGATAATCTGTGAAACTGCATAAATATTAAAGCTGGATTTTGTTAAGATTACGACCTGGTGCAGAAATGGGCAACTTGCTCTAAATGTTCAGATCCGTAAAATTTTGCACTTCAAAAAACCAAAAAACGTAGCATCCTATGACTATAATATCAGTGAGTCACTTTTGAAATCGGTCAACTCATACAAATACCTGGGTGTAACACTTTGTAGGGATATGAAAATGGAATGATTACATAGGTTCACTCATGGGTAAAGCAGGTGGTAGTCTTCAATTTATTGGTAGAATACTGTGTACAGGCAATCAGCCTACAAAGGAGATTGCTTACAAATCACTCATGCAACTAATTCCAGAATATTGCTCAAGTGTGTGAAACACATACCAAATAGGACAAACAGGAGTATTGAACTTACACAGAAAAGGGCAGCATGAATAGTCACAAACGATTTTTAATCCATGGGAGGCTTTCACAGAGATAATGAAAGTATTGAACTGTGAGAATTTTGGAGACAGTTGTAAACTGTCCCAGGAAAGCATATTAACAAAGTTTCAAGATGTGGCTTTAAATAATTACTCTAGCAATATACTACAATCCCCTACGTATTGCTCACTTAGCGATAGTGTGGATAAGATTAGAGTAGTTACTGTACACACAGAGGCATTCAAACAAATCTTCTCGCTATCCATATGTGCACGGAACAAGAAGAAACCCTAATAACTTGTACAATGGCACGTACCCTCTGCCATGCACCTCACGGTGGTTTGCAGAGTATAGATGTGAATGTAGATTGACTTGCTCAATTTGTGAAGCTCTTTCTCTCGAATTTTTCTGAATCTGTAATCATTTGTTTGTCTGCACATGTACATCACTTATAAGGGTTTCTGTCCCATCAGGACAATTCCTTCGTGTTACATGTTTTTTCCTCCTTAGAGTGTAGCTGAGGGATTAAACAAAACTTTTGTGGATGCCTTATGTGAACGAGAAAAAAAATATTTCTTGGCAGTTAAGATAAGAACAATAAAACAATTGAGAATCGTCAGTCGTCTAACTTGCAGGATACACTACAGTTGGCCCCACTGGCTGGTAGGAACATGAGTTATTAGATGAATATAGCAGACAGTAATATGACAGCAGTTAGTTTACAGCATAGGAATATTAAATATTCAGTATAAAGTTTGAAAAAATACCAATATTAGTGCTTGTACATGTGCCCAGCATAACGACATAGCGTATTACAATGGATACATAAGATTCCGCTATTTCATCATGTATCACTAGGAAAATTTAGATACTGAAGTTACATGTTATTGAAACATACGATACAAAGTCCACTAGATTTTTACAGATGGAAAATTCATAGGCATTTGTTGATATAAGGCATATATTTATTTCATTTTTGAATTAAATGTATAGAATATAATGAACGAATCATAAAGATTTCAGTTATTTGTACGCTTGACAAGAGAGTACAACTTGTAATAAACACCTTATACTTGAAATTAATTAAAAAAACGCGAAAAGAATATATAAATGGTCGAAGCTTTGGAAGGAAAAACAGAAATTCGACTGTACAGTGCAATTACCATTGTATCTGAGTTTGCACATACTAAACAATGTCTTTATTATTTTCAGTTTCTGAGGTAGTCGGCCAGCGATGCTCATGATTGGTGGGAATATGTTGTTGTTGTTCTTGTTGTGGTCTTCAGTCCTGAGACTGGTTTGATGCAGCTCTCCATGCTACTCTATCCTGTAAAGGTTCTTCATCTCCCAGTACCTACTGCACCCTACATCCTTCTGAATCTGCTTAGTGCATTCATCTCTTGGTCTCCTTCTACGATTTTTACCCTCCACGCTGCCCTCCAGTATTAAATTGGTCATCCCTTGATGCCTCAGAACATGCCCTACCAACCCATCCCTTCTTCTAGTCAAGTTGTGCCACAAACTTCTCTTCTCCCCAATCCTATTCAATACTTCCTCATTAGTTATGTGATCTACCCATCTAATCTTCAGCATTCTTCTGTAGCACCACATTTCGAAAACCTCCATTCTCTTCTTGTCTAAACTATTTATCGTCCATGTTTCACTCCCATACATGGCTAACTTCATACAAATACTTTCAGAAACGACTTCCTGACAATTAAATCAATATTCTATGTTAATAAAATTTTCTTCTACAGAAACGCTTTCCTTGGCATTGCCAGTCTACATTTTATGTCCTCTCTACTTCGACCATCATCAGTTATTTTGCTCCCCAAATAGCAAAACTCCTTTACCACTTTAAGTGTCTCATTTCCTAATCTAATTCCCTCAGCATCAATCGACTTAATTCGACTACATTCCATTATCCTCGTTTTGCTTTTGTTGATGTTCGTCTTATACCCTCCTTTCAAGACACTGTCCATTCCGTTCAACTGCTCTCCCAAGTCTTTTGCTGTCTCTGACGGTATTACAATGTCATCGGCCCACCTCAAAGTTTTTATTTCTTTTCCATAGATTTAAATGCCTACTCCGAATTTTTCTTTTGTTTCCTTTACTGCTTGCTCAATATACAGATTGAATAACATCGGGAATAGGCTACAACCCTGTCTCACTCCCTTCCCAACCACTGCCTCCCTTTTGTGCCCCTCGACTCTTATAACTGCCATCTGCTTTCTGTACAAATTGTAAATAGCCTTTCGCTCCCTGTATTTTACCCCTGCCGCCTTCAGAATTTGAAAGAGAGTATTCCAGTCAACATTGTAAAGCTTTCTCTAAATCTACAAATGCTAGAAATGTAGGTTTGCCTTTCCTTAATCTAGCTTCTAAGATAAGTCATAGGGTCAGTATTGTCTCACGTGTTCCAACATTTCTACGGAATCCAAACTGACCTTCCCCGAGGTCGGCTTCTATCAGTTAATCCATTCATTAGTATTTTGCAGCTGTGACTTATTGCACTGATAGTTCGGTAATTTTCGCATCTGTCAACACCTGCTTTCTTTGTGATTGGAATTATTATATTCTTCTTGAAGTCTGAGGGAATTTCGCCTGTCTCATACATCTTGCTCACCAGATGGTAGAGTTTTGTCAGGAGTGGCTCTCCAAAGCCTGTCAGTAGCTCTAATGGAATGTTGTCTACTCCCGGGGCCTTGTTTCGACTCAGGTCTTTCAGTGCTCTGTCAAAGTCTTCACACAGTATCATATCTCCCATTTCATCTTCATCTACATCCTCTTCCATTTCCATAATATTGTCCTCAAGAAATCGCCCTTGTATAGACCCTCTATATAGTCCTTCCACCTTTCTGCTTTCCCTTCTTTGCTTAGAACTGGGTTTCCATCTGAGCTCTTGATATTCATACAAGTGGTTCTCTTTTCTCCAAAGGTCTCTTTAATTTTCCTGTAGGCAGTATTTATCTTACCCCTCGTGAGATAAGCCCTTTACATTCTTACGTTTGTCCTCTAGCCATCCCTGCTCAGCCATTTTTCACTTCCTATCGATCTCATTTTTGAGATGTTTGTATTCCTTTTTGCCTGCTTCATTTACTGCATTTTTATATTTTCTCCTTTCATCAATTAAATTCAGCATCTCTTCTGTTACCCAAGGATTTGAACTAGCACTGATCTTTTTACCTACTTGATCCTCTGCTGCCTTCATTATTTCATCCCTCAAAGCTACCCGTTCTTCATCTACTGTACTTCTATCCCCCGTTCGTGTCAATTGTTCCCTTATGCTCTCCCTGAAACTCTGTACAACCTCTGGTTTAGTCTCCTTAAATTCCCACCTTTTTGCAGTTTCTTCAGTTTTAATCTACAGTTCATAACCAATAGATTGTGGTCAGAGTCCACATCTGCCCCTGGAAACGTCTTACAATTTAAAACCTGGTTCCTAAATCTCTGTCTTACCACTGTATAATCTATCTGAAACCTTCTAGTATCTCCAGGGTTTTTACATGTATACAACCTTCTTTCATGATTCTAGAACCAAGTGTTAGCTATGATTAAGTTATGCCCTGTGCAAAATTCTACCAGGCGGCTTCCTCTTTCATTTCTTAGCCCTAATTCATATTCACTCACTACTTTTCATTCTCTTCCTTTTCCTACTGTTGAATTCCAGTCACCCATGACTATTAAATTTTCGTCTCCCTTCACTACCTGAATAATTTCTTTTCTCTCATCATACATTTCATCAATTTCTTCATCATCTGCAGAGCTTGTACTACTGCAGTAGGCATGGTCTTCGTGTCTATTGGCCACAATAATGCGTTTACTATGCTGTTTGTAGTAGCTTACCTGCACTCCTATTTTTTTCATTATTGAACCTAGTCCTGCATTACCTCTGTTTGTTTTTGTATTTATAAACCTGTATTCACCTGACCAAAAGTATTGTTCCTCCTGCCACCAAACTTCACTAATTCCCACTATATCTAACTTTAACCTATCCATCTCCCTTTTTAAATTTTCTAACCTACCTGCCCGATTGAGGGATCTGACATTTCATGCTCCGACCCATAGAACGCCAGTTTTGGGAATATATGAATAGCAATTTCGTATGTGAATGTGTATTCGGCAAAGTGTAGTGCAGAAAGTGTAATAGACCCCTAAAACTGCTTTTTATACTCTGTGCCGTACCTTAATTACCGACTGTAAATGCGCTGTTCTAAGTAAAGGGTGTTAAAATATAGCTTGCCTTATTTCTGCATTTTCCGTATTCAGAATTACTTATCTTGCATCGCTAGTTGCAACTGGTTATGAGCCCAGGCACCAGTGAATGCATTCGCAGCAGTATTTTAACATACAAAAGGAAATATCGTCGGAATAATACTCGAAGTGTGTAGTGAGTTATTGGGACGAGGCGATTGTGGCATAGTTTAGTAATGTCTTTACAACAAGTAACAGTTTGTGAAAATGAGTGCAGCACAAATACCGCAAGCAGAGAGACTTGTTGGTTATGAGAACTATGCAACATGAAAATTTGCTGTGCAAACATACTTATACTTAGACCATTTATGGGACGTAGTGAAAGGTACACTGAAGCCCACTGAGCAAAATCATGCAAATAAGAACCGGAAGGCAAGATCAAAGCTGTTATTATTGACTGATCCTGTGATTTATGTACACATGGAGAAAGCTGTGACGGCAAAAGAAGTTTAGAATACTTAACAGAGTGCCTTTGAAGACAGTGGCCTTACAAAAAAAGTCAGATTACTATATGAACTTGTAACCACTCGAATCGATGACTGCAAGAACGTGGACGAGGACGCTAGCAAGATAATATTCACATTGAATCGATTATGAAACATTGGATTCGCGATTGCTGATAAACGGCTAAGATATATTATTGTAGGCACAGTTACCTGAAAAATATGCACCCATGATTATGGGGTTAAAAGCTGAGGCATACAAATTAAGGGAAATACCATAATATTGAATAGCCCACAGGACATCAAAATTAAGTCACTGTGTCTTACTTCAGAGAAGGAAACAGCTACAGCAATTAATTCAAAGAAAGGAAAGAAAAAAGTTTAGTGCTACAACTACCAGAAGATGGATCACATCAGATCCCAATTCCGCCAAAGGTTAATTACAAACGAAAACAGGTATGACGCAAATGGTCCAGAGAGTAGAACTGCTGGTCAAGGTAAGGCACTCTCAATTTCTTACTCTTTTGGAATAACGTGTAACAGAGAAACAGAATGAACATTAGATTCAGGACCATCTGTGCGTATTATTAGAGACAAAACAGCTCTTTATGATTTTACATAAAAACGCATACAGGTATATTCATGGTGGATAATTCCAAGTTAGAGTGTGAATTTGCTGCCAAATTTGATCATAAGATAACTGTAAAGAAGATATTACGACACATAATGTTTACTATGTAAAATATGTTGCAACTAACTTGTTATCCATAAGCAAAGTAGTCAAGAAGGGAAAGAGAGTAACCTTCGATATAAGTTGAGAAAAAATAGTTAATCAGTATGGGGAAGTTACAGCTGGGGCTACAATTAAAAGTGGAATTTTCAAATTATTGACTGCTGAAGACATAGATGAAGTCGTAAATCATTTTGTGTATTCTGCAAAAGATTTCTTGTGGCGCAGACGACTTGGGCACCTAAACAGAAAAGGCATGTCATTATTAAAGGACATGGTGACAAGAACTGAAATGTAAAGAAATCTGTAAAATATGTTTACAAGGGAAAGAGACTATACTATCCACTAAGCCTAGTAAAAGCACAAGTACAGACGTCTTGCAGTTAATATACATGGATGTTTGTGAATCTATAGGACGAAGCCATTATTTTGTCGCCTTTATAGACAACTATTCAAGATACAACCATCTTTATTTTTTAAGTTCTAAAGATCAAGTGAGTGATATTTTTGAGAACTTTTGTAATATGGTAGGAAGAGAAATGGGAAAAAGGTTAAAATTGTCAGATCTGTTAATGGAACACAGTATATTAATCAAAACTTCAAGAAGGGTTTGAAGGAAGTAGGAGTTACACACCAAACCACCATCATTCATAGCCTTCATTCATAGGCATTTGTTGATACAAGGGATATATTTGTTTTATTTGTGGATCGATAGTATAGAATATAAGGAACAAATGATATGGATTCCATTTATTTGTAAGTTTGATGAGAGAGTACCTATCGTAATGAAAATCATTTTACTTCAAATTCATAAAAAACACTAAAAGAATACAAAAGAAATCCAAATTTTGTAAGGAAAACGAGAAATTCGACTATACAGCGCAATTACTTCTTTATGCGAATTTGTATGTAATAAACAATGTCATTATTACTTTCATTTTCTGGGGTAGTCACTTAGCAAATTTTCATGGTAAGGTTGCTCTTCAATTTTTTGAGGAAGTAACGTTTTCCATTCTTATTTTATCAGTGAATGTCATTGTGCTAAACTTGGGTTACAATATTGGTGCAGTCCTACAATGTCGTAGTTAAAGCTGGAGGTACTGTTTGGCAATGGTGTCACGGAGGACAGCGTTGCCAATTATAGCAGATGTGAGTGCACGTGCCGATACGTAATACCACCTACAGCAGAGAAACGTATTATGCTATGAAACCAATATCCTTTGAGATTACAATGACCCAGCAGTTTCTTGGTGCACACTGGAGAAGCAAAGGACATAAAACACACAGCTCTCGTTTCAGCCAAGCAAGATGCCATGTGTTTGCTTTTTATTGGTTGTAGGTTACTTCACATGGCGACAGAAACTTGCCATCCATTTATTTCACAGACTCTGCTATGCACATGGCAAAGCTCATATTTCCAAAAGTAAGTCATTGCAGAGCATCGCATTTTGCTTTCATTGAGTCTCACCAGTATACACCTATTACACTTTGAAGCCAATATTTTGGCACAACACCAGAAACACTTTGTCATGTCCATCTCACTTGACAGTAATTTCATCAATTATCGTAAGATCTTTATACATTTTCTGTAATGTGGTTTCCATATACACAAGTCTACATTTCAATGAAGTTCTTTTGTTAGAGTACATTTTGTTTCATCGTGCTCTTCCAATCTACTCATTTTGGTCATTCATGTATCATAATAGAGTTTTTGTTACTGGCAGAGGCTTTGGCTCATTGATGTATAGCCCATTAATACACACCAAAGAATACAACTCGCTAAGTGAGATGAATTTTGAATTTATCTTACCTGTTTCTGGCATGGAGGAATCACAATTCATGCTGTCCCTCACATTGCACACAATATACACTCCTGGAAATGGAAAAAAGAACACATTGACACCGGTGTGTCAGACCCACCATACTTGCTCCGGACACTGCGAGAGGGCTGTACAAGCAATGATCACACGCACGGCATAGCGGACACACCAGGAACCGCGGTGTTGGCCGTCGAATGGCGCTAGCTGCGCAGCATTTGTGCACCGCCGCCGTCAGTGTCAGCCAGTTTGCCGTGGCATACGGAGCTCCATCGCAGTCTTTAACACTGGTAGCATGCCGCGACAGCGTGGACGTGAACCGTATGTGCAGTTGACGGACTTTGAGCGAGGGCGTATAGTGGGCATGCGGGAGGCCGGGTGGACGTACTGCCGAATTGCTCAACACGTGGGGCGTGAGGTCTCCACAGTACATCGATGTTGTCGCCAGTGGTCGGCGGAAGGTGCACGTGCCCGTCGACCTGGGACCGGACCGCAGCGACCCACGGATGCACGCCAAGACCGTAGGATCCTACGCAGTGCCGTAGGGGACCGCACCGCCACTTCCCAGCAAATTAGGGACACTGTTGCTCCTGGGGTATCGGCGAGGACCATTCGCAACCGTCTCCATGAAGCTAGGCTACGGTCCCGCACACCGTTAGGCCGTCTTCCGCTCACGCCCCAACATCGTGCAGCCCGCCTCCAGTGGTGTCGCGACAGGCGTGAATGGAGGGACGAATGGAGACGTGTCGTCTTCAGCGATGAGAGTCGCTTCTGCCTTGGTGCCACTGATGGTCGTATGCGTGTTTGGCGCCGTGCAGGTGAGCGCCACAATCAGGACTGCATACGACCGAGGCACACAGGGCCAACACCCGGCATCATGGTGTGGGGAGCGATCTCCTACACTGGCCGTACACCTCTGGTGATCGTCGAGGGGACACTGAATAGCGCATTGTACATCCAAACCGTCATCGAACCCGTCGTTCTACCATTCCTAGACAGGCAAGGGAACTTGCTGTTCCAACAGGACAATGCACGTCCGCATGTATCCCGTGCCACCCAATGTGCTCTAGAAGGTGTAAGTCAACTACCCTGGCCAGCAAGATCTCCGGATCTGTCCCCCATTGAGCATGTTTGGGACTGGATGAAGCGTCGTCTCACGCGGTCTGCACGTCCAGCACGAACGCTGGTCCAACTGAGGCGCCAGGTGGAAATGGCATGGCAAGCTGTTCCACAGGACTACATCCAGCATCTCTACGATTGTCTCCATGGGAGAATAGCAGCCTGCATTGCTGCGAAAGGTGGATATACACTGTACTAGTGCCGACATTGTGCATGCTCTGTTGCCTGTGTCTATGTGCCTGTGGTTCTGTCAGTGTGATCATGTGATGTATCTGACCCCAGGAATGTGTCAATAAAGTTTCCCCTTCCTGGGACAATGAATTCACGGTGTTCTTATTTGAATTTACAGGAGTGTAATATACTTCTGAAAGAAGTCCTTGATCCCTCAATCTGCAAGTTAATCCAATAGTTTTCAAGAAAACGAATTTAAATTTACTTAGAGGCCAGGCTGCTGTTACAGCAACTCAATCGAAAGGATGTACATAGTGTACATTCTACAAATGAATTGAAACATAACCAATGCTACAGTAAGGATGCATCATATCAAATAAACACAAAATATACAGCAAATGTATGATTTCTCTCCACATCTCTACATATAACAGTTTGCAATTCGTGTACACTTGTTAATATTCAAGGCATGTTCCTCTTGTTCACATTTGAATTCCATTGTAGTGAGTATGCTAAATTACTTGTAACTTATGTTCTATATCTATTACCAGAAATATATAAATATTTACATACAAAGGTCCTTATCAAAAGTGACATCATTAATATATTATATCTGTTTCCAAGTGGTGCCACACAAGACTTAAACTGATTATGTTAGTCCACGTCTCATTAGTTTTCAGGTTATCTGTAAACCAAGTAAAATAATTTTTTGAAGTCACAAATGCTATCTTATCATTTACATATATTTTTAAACACACACACAGACACACACATACATGTAGGGTTTCAGATGGTCAGATAAAAATTGTCATGCATTGTGCAGCCTGCACACCTGTTCACAAAATAATGCAACACACACGAACACTATTTGTAAATTGTCAAAAGATAGTGTATGTGTATTATAATGCAAATACGCTCACAAAGCTTAAACAGCTGAAAATAATGCAGTGCATAAACACTCATTGCACTTAATAAACGCTTTTGGCACGCCGAGCGGCGCGCTCACACCAGTCACATACATTAGACGCCTCTGGGCCGCACACATGTGTTTACCGTTGCTGTCGTGATACTTCTTTACCTGTGGATACTGATGTCACAGGTCGCTCTATGAGGAATCTGTTCCATTGCCTCCCAGAATAGCACAGGGTGCATTGTTCCTAGTGAACCTAGTGGGACATGCAAGCTATGATTAGCCATGCATGCGTTTACCTCTCCAACATGCCTTACCCATCATCGCGAAATGTTCATGTGGTGACTCACCATCTAAAAGGTTCACAATGCTATACCAGCAACACATGGCTATAAAAATAAGAGCCAAGTCAACCTATCAGAAACTGGCAAAGTGCTGCAGAAATAGTTATCAATTGCTTTTGTAGGAGCTTTTTTGATGTCTCAGCTTGTCTGCATGGAAAATCTTGTCCTAACAGAACCTGTTTACGAAAATAGTCCAGAATAACGCAGAATGCATTCTATCTGATGCTCCTAAAATGGCACCCCATCCATAACGTGTTACCCTTGCTGGAAATCGCGACGCCCTGCTTTCAACATACATCTCAGAAATGCAAACGCTCTTACCACTATGTAGAGGCTCGTACGTCCCGGCACAAAGGATGTATTGTGAATGAAAGGAACATTCTGATCGGCTCTTACTGAATTTACCCGCCAAATTACGGATGCTGCTAGTGTGGAAGCACTGTCTGCCTTTTTCTTTCTTTCTGCAGATGAGACTTTCAATGGCAAATCTATTTTGTACAGATCGCCATATTGCACTGATAGTTAAACCCTGCAAAAGTGACCTACAGATAGTCAAATACAGGAAGACACTTGCTCAGCTGCGCTGCTCTGCCACTGAGAATGGAAGCTTGAATATTAGAACATGAAACCAATCTCCAAGCTGGCAATATGTCATTGTATGTTATGTTGGTGTAGTAAACATACCATTCGTATCCTGAGCCACACAAAATCGCCCCCTTTGCATCATGCATATAGCTATCGACCGCCAGACGCTCGTACATATACCGCAAAGAAGAGAAAATAGGATCTAAATGTTCATTAGAAGAAGCAAGGCAGTTAATGGAAGAGGCCTTACGCAGACCATTTTATACAATTGAAATTCCACCCACGTCTCCTTCTGAAATTAGGAAGATAATAAAGTCTCTCAAGAATGGAATTGATGGCATTTCTAGCAGCTTGTTCCCAAGAAATAAGTGCTATTCTTAGCCACATATGTAATAGCTGTCTGAAGCAGGGTATTTTCCCAGATAGACTGAAGTATGCCATTGTTAAACCACTGCATAAAAAGGGGATACGTCTAATGTCAACAACTACCACCCAGTCTCTCTTCCGACTGTTTTATCCAAAATTCTTGAAAAAGTAATGTATTGTAGAGTAGCTTCACACCTCTGCAAAAATAAAGTTTTAACAAAATTTCAGTTTGGTTTACAGAAGGGTTTTTCAATGGAAAATGCTATAAATACTTTCACTAATGAAATATTAAATGCTCTGAGTAACCAGAAGTTATCCATTGAAATTTTTTGTGTTCTATCAAAGGATTTTGATTCTGTAAATCATGAAATACTTCTAGACAAGCTCAAGTACTGTGGTATGAATGGGATAGTGCTCAAATGGTTTAAATCATACCTAACTGGAAGAGTGCAGAAAGTTGAAATAAACAGTTCACATAATATGCAAAAAACTGGTGATTTCTCAAACTGGGGAACAATCAAGAATGGGGTGCTGCAAGGTTCCGTCTTGGGTCCTCTGCTGTTCTTAATATATATTAATGACTTGCCATCCTATATTCACTAAGATTCAAAGCTGGTACTTTTTGCTGATGATACCAGTATAGCTATCACACCCAACAGGCAAGAATTAACTGGTGAAATTGTAAATGATGTTTTTCAGAAAATCATTAAGTGGTTCTGTGCAAATGGGCTCTCATTAAACTTTGACAAAACACAGTATATAGAGTTCCACACAGTAAATGGAATGACACCATTAATAAATATAGACTTCGATCAGAAATAGGTAGCTAAGGTAGAATATTCAAAATTTCTAGGTGTATGTACTGATGAGGGGTTGAACTGGAAAAAGCACACTGAGGAACTGCTGAAAGTTTGAGTTCAGATACTTATGCTATTAGGGTCATTGCAAATTTTGGCGATACACATCTGAGTAAATTAGCTTACCACGCCTATTTTCATTCTATGCTTCTGTATGGCATCATACCCCATTTGCGAAGACCTTTAACTGAAAACATGAAAAAATAGAGGAAACTAATATTTCCACTCGCGAATACCGATGTCAGAGATGTAACAGATTCCGAATCATTCCTATTATTTATAAAGTCAACTTAGGTGTTTATCATGTCTAGAGAACCAGAAAACGTGTCTTCCACCTGTCTTTCACCATCTGCTAGATGCACACTCCACAATCGATGTTCTCTCAATTAAATAAAGATGGGAAATATGAAGAAGCAACCAATCGGGCAATTTACATGGGAAGGAATAATGGTACAGCGGAAACACACAAGCTGTCCAACATACACTAAGTGTTAGTTCGGTATTCGGCTGTCTGGAGGACGACACAGTTAAATCAGCTACATTCCTGCTTCCTACCAGGCCTCTCCATTCGGTCAGCTCCTACCTTTAGCCAGAAATATGAATCATTCCCGCCACAGGTCACACCAAGCACGCATAGGCAGAATTATCTTAGAAAACCAGTGACATATATATTTTATCACTGTACTTACAATTAAATATTACTATCGCGGTCTCAATAGGACGACATTCGACAATGAGCGAAGTATTCGATATACACCCTGCTGACGGCTGAGGCCCTGGAAATAGAAATATCTGTACCATTCTTATGACTTGACATACTTTCCCTTTGCTGTCACGGTATTCCACGTCAAATCCATACCTTCCTTACGACCAGACATAGTCATTTCCTTTGCACGTCTCGGAACACACACACACACACACACATACTTTATAAGCCTGATGCTCATGGCGAACCTATCACGGACCCGCTACTACTAAGTATAATACTTCGCCACTAAATGATAGCTGGCAAAACTAAGTAATACTGACCGAAAATCAGCGATGGGTGGACATGTCTCTTAAGTTTTTCTTATGAGTGCTACCACTGTGTCTTAGAAAGAGAGATGTAATCGTCTTACAGACCGCCAGATGTTGAAGAAACACGACCATACTACTATCACATCCGGTCTTGGTTCTACAGGTGCACGCGAGTATCCATGTTAAAAGCTATACTGGCTTTATAAATCGTGGTATGGCATTACCTCCGAATGAAGTGGTATTTCCAGACAAATACCGCGACACTGAATATAGTCTAGTGATACTGAGAGTGCATATTATCAGGCCAACAATGAGGTTCACGCTGCTGACGGTGCAACCTCATAATAAAATTATCGAATTTAGAAAGGGACTCCGCTAAGGGACACGATATGAAACCGGTATTTGCAGTTCCCTCAAGCTGCTGCAAGATATGTCTCCAGTACTTGTAATGCATTCTGTCTCGATGCCATGTCAGTGGTCCTGCGCTATATCCATTGGGTTTTAGGCTAAGGTTGATTGAGATGTATGACAAACAGTTGATGGTGTGCTGACTGACGTCGTAAGAAATGTACACTAGCTTTTCAGATCTCTAGTGTTATGCTCTCTGGTAGAAATGCTGTCGGGGATTTGAAATCAAGTCTTTCCATTCATCTATGTAACTGTGTTGTATCTATGGAGAAGTCCTTTGATGATTACAGCCACTAGTGAATCATATTTCTGGCACTCTCTTATCCTGAAATGTGTCACCTTTTTCGAGCCTATCTGCTACTGCACAATTTTAGATAGTCCCTATGCCTCCTGCAACTGCTGCCATTTCTGCAGCTTTGCGCATCTGATCGTTCCAGTTTAAGTCGGAACTGAGCAGAAGTCAGAGAGAGCTATATCAACCACATTCTGGAACCCTTGTAGAAACAGAATGACCTGAGTTAGTCTGACAGGACCTTGTTTAGACCATTCAAAGGAAATGGGAACATGTCCTCGTAGCTCTGGCAACAGTCTACGATGTGTAAGGTAACCGCCAAATGAAGCCTGCTCCTGCAACACAAGGTAGTATAAAAGACAGTACCGGAACTCAGGGAGGGACGAGGATTTTGCTACTGCATTGTTGTGCATCCCCAAACTACACACAAGTACTGCTGTCCAAAGCAGATTCGCATCCCTCAGGGCCCATTCACATCTATCAACCCAACATGCTGTCTTCGTTATTCTATAATATTCAACACAGAAAAATTACGAACTGTAAAAGCTCCTCTAGCTTCATCTAACAGAAAACTTGATAAGATTTTTACCATATCTCTCTCCTCCCATATGTACGATAACAAATACCGTCTGCATGCCAGATTCGAGCACATGTGACGATCTTATTAAATGTACAGCTATTGATCCATTGCATGGACCAGTGTAAAGGTGCATCGTCTGTACTGTAGGAGGATGACCATATACCACAAACTATACTTTTAAGTCGAAGAGACCCTGCTTGTGACCCTGTATTGTTGCTTCAAACATTGGTTTTTTCTGCTGTAACACGCTTTGTACACTGGAATGCACTTTGTTTTTCTGCTGCGATCCATTGCTTCTCACAGAAAACAAGACAGTAGCATGTAGTTACTGCTGCTACTATAACACACCACACACACTGGATGATTTTAAATAAAAGACATTTACAACATAAGGAAACTGGAAGAGTTTGGCTGCATTGTGGAGAGTATCCAAACTGCTGTCTGAAGGTTATTGACGACCTGCACATTTAAACTTATATGTCACAGTGACAATTCATAGCCGATGGCTCTGCTCTCCATTTAGACTGATTCTTCATATTGCAGTCATGTACACGATCACTGTTTTGGTGTTAGCCATCCCCAGAAGATGTTGCCCCTCCACCAAAACTCTTTCTCCATCTCAAACAAGCGATGTCGATCAATCATTATGTGGTAACCAACAGCGTACCAGTGGACGGATGGGATGGAAAAGACAACATCGATGTGCTACAATAATAAACATCACAGTTGATAGGTTGAACAATTTTAGCAAAAAAAAAAAAAATGGTTCAAATGGCTCTGAGCACTATGGGACTTAACAGCTGTGGTCATCAGTCCCCTAGAACTTAGAACTACTTAAACCTAACCAACCTAAGGACATCACACACATCCATGCCCGAGGCAGGATTCGAACCTGCGACCGTAGCAGTCTCACGGTTCCGGACTGCGCGCCTAGAACCGCGAGACCACCGCGGCCGGCCAATTTTAGCAATTTTACGCTAATTTCAACACCAATCAGTGATGTGGCAGTATGTTTCCCAATTTCAGTATCATAGCTAAAGCACCCCTTTTCACTTTATGAGTAGCTAAATCGTCCCCTTCTCTACTTTGCAAGTATCATTACAAATGTAGGTAGATGACTGTGCAGTGTGCTCATTCATTGTTAATTCTAGAACAAATACATCATCAAAGTATACCAAACAGCACTGTACATATTTCTAGCACCTCAAACATAGTGCATAATTTACGATCTACCTCTGTGTGGATGGGAGTCACAGAGCATTCTCGCAGTCTTAGGATAAAATTAGAGACTGAAAGACCCCCTCACACTGTTTTTGACCAGCCCACCCTGCAGCACCGTAACCGATTTAATCTGCAGCTGACCAGAAGTAGACCGCTACATTCTGCATCTACTGAATGAATGGAGCTAGCCAAATCCTCGCCCATCCAAGTACACAAGATATCTCCAGATTCACCCATGTCGACTAGGTTAGCAGCCATTATTAGAGTATAGTAACATATTTGAAAGTGATGTGATGTAATAGCAGACTTTTAAGAAGAACAAGAAACCGCTGGATTTTGTGCCTGTTAGAGCTTCAGATGGATGGAGTCTGAAGCCTTTTTACGTAAATCAACCACGCTATCAACTCTTAAAGTATTGTTCTAGAGTCTGGAATCAGTACCTGGAAGGTATTGGTAAGAGAGAACATAAACACACACACTCCTGAGGCTACAAGGTTCCACACTTAAAACAGGCTATAATGTTAAATCGCTCCAGTTTCCATCCATTAGTCACATGGAATGTAACTCTATTAATGTTCCAGTGTATGAAATATATTTACATCACATGTCACACATCCCTCTTGCCAGTTTCTCTACGATAAACTACGATAATAAACCATAAAAGGAAAAAACCTACTTCCTTAAAATATCGATTCTGTGTGATACATGCACAATATAGCTTTCCAGAGGTGTATAACCTCCACTGTTCACATCCGATGACGGTTCAGAAATTATACTATGCCCGGATCAGTCCTGCATAAAATGATCGTTAGTAACAGGGAATACCTCTTAGAAGAAAACAGATAGCAGCAGTTGACATGTGAAATTACACGTCATACTGCCACTAACTCTGTAAACAGGACATCTGTCAGGCAAATGTATACATGGGATTGCAGTGCCTCACAAACACCTATCACTAACTTAGAATCGACGTAGTTATGAAACTGAAGTCTTGAGGTGATACTCAACATGCGACAGGTGAATGGATTATATTGCGTAAATGTTGGTTAGTTTAGAGGAATGTGTCACGTCTGATCACCCATGAGATAGAATTCCTCTGATGACCGTGAGGTTTATTGTTAACGATCGCAAGGAGACTCTGCGATATGAGGTTTGGAACTTAAATAGCGGCAAATATTTATTCACAACCAATACAAAAGAGTTACATGTTTACACCTGTTACTGTCCTTCAAAGTAATCACCAGCGTTGTGTAGAACCCATTGCCAGTAATGTGGAAGGCGTAGTATACTGTTACCAGAGCCTGTTCTGTTGATGGTGCGAATTGAGCAGTCTAAAGTAATCGTGATTCTGTGTACGACTGTGATGGTGTTATCCTAATGCATTACATTCCTCCATGGCAGACTGTCGGTGCAGAGTATTACTGTTCGTTTTTGGAGCATCACCTGAGACCAGCTTTGCGAAAGAAGCAGCAACACTTTCTGTGCAACCCACCCATCATTTTGCACAACAATGCGCGGGCGCGAACAGCGTAAGCTATGGCTGCACTGTTCGGTCGATGGGACTGTGAAGTACTGTACCATCCACCATAGTCCACAGACTTAAGTCCTTGTGACTTTGTTTTGATTCTAAAGATGAAGGAACCATTATATGGCATTCGCTTCAGAAGAACAGGTTCTGCTAACGGTATACTACGCCTTCCACATCGCTGGCAACGGGTTCTACACAACACTGGCGTTTACTTTAAAGGACAGTAACAGGTGCAAACATGTAACTCTTTTGTATCGGTTGTGAATAAATAGTTGTCACTATTTAAGTTCCAGCCCTCATAAATAAACTGTGTGAAATCCGTCGCTAAATAAATTGTTCCATAAATCAATAAAGTACACTCTTTCCTCTCTTCAGCCACGCAGGACAAGCTGAATCCTTTTCCCGCCATTTGCCCTCCCCAGACCGCCATCTTGGATTACATCACGTAAAGGACGACAGCACCCTCTGGTGGCAGTACTGTGTACTAGGTCAGTTGGACTCTGGTCCTCATGGTGGACACACTGGATGGAGCTACTGCCTCAAATTGTTTAAATAAAGGCTGGCAGCAAAATAAAGACTTACATCCATCCTATCTAGTACAGGTTGAGTCCTTGCCCCGCCTGTGCCTAGGAAGAGGCGGTTGGATGACTTACATTAGTGGAGGTAGCCCAAGTGCCCTTTTTTCTTGCCATTTTCTTAGGTTAGTGGACGTAGCCATGGTGTGTTGCATTGTCCTGTTGGAATTTGAACTTCCTGCCATTTTCTGGGGAGGGGAGGGGATAGGGTTAGGTTAGTGGAGGTAGCCCAGTTGACCTATTTTCCCGCTGAAATTTGAACGTCTCGCCTTGACATCATTGTGATGTTGCCATGTCTATCTCCGCCATCTTGCATCCTCCATCTTGAATTGATTTGGTAACAATACAACATGGGGTGGTACGAACTTTGTCCTACTACTGTGGTGGTCCAGACTGCTGTACACACTGGTACCTCTAACACCCAGGAGCATGTCCTTTTGCATTGATACATGCCTGTATTCGTCATGGTGTACTATCCACAAGTAGATCCCTCAGAGTAGTTGGTGGGTCACGTCGTCCATAAACAGCCCTTTTCAATCTACCCCAGGCATGTTTGATATGGTTCAAGTCTGGAGAACATGCTGGCCACTCTAGTCGAGCGATGTCGTTACCCTGAAGGAAGTCATTCAGAAGATGTGCACGATGGAAGCGCGAATTGTCGCCCATGAAGACAAATGCCTCGCCAATATCCCGCTGAGATATTTGCACTATTGGTCGGAGGATGGCATTCACGTATTGTACAGCTGTTGCAGCGCCTTCCATGACTACCAGAGGCGTATATTAGCCTCACATAATGAAACCCCAAAACAGCAGGGAACCTCCACCTTGCTGCTTTCTCTGGACAGTGTGTCTAAGGCGTTCAGCCTGACCGGGTTGCCTCCAAACACGTCTCTGACGATTATCTGGTTGAAGGTATATGTGACACTCATTGGGGACGAGAAAGTGATGCCAATCCTGAGCGGTCCATTTGGCACGTTGTTGGGCCCCTCTGTACCACGCTGCTTGGTGTCATAGTTGCAAAGATGGATCTTGCCATGAACGTCGGGAGTGAAGTTGCGCATGATGCAGCCTATTGTGCACAGTTTGAGTCCTATCACAACGTCCTGAGGCTGCACGAAAAGCATTATTCAACATGGTGGCGTTGCTAACAGGGAACTTCCAAGCCATAATGCGTAGGTAGCACCATCCGCTGCAGTAGTATCCCTTGGGTGGCCTGAGCGAGGCATGTTATCGACAGTTCCTGTCTCTCTGTAGCTCCTCCACGTCCGAACAACATCGCTTTGGTTCACTCCGAGACGCCTGGACATTTCCCTTGTTGAGAGCTGTTCCTGGAACAAAATAACAATGCAGACGTCTAGGCATGGTTGAACTACAGACAACACAAACCATGTACTTCCTTTCTGGTAGAATGAGTGGAACTGATAGGCTATCGGACCCCCTTCATGTAATAGGCGCTGCTCATACAGGGTTGTTTACATACTTGGGCGGGTTTAGTGATATCTCTGAAAAGTCAAAGGGAGTGTGCCTGTGTCACGATATCCATAGTCAATATCTATCTTCAGGAGTTTTGGGAACCGGCGTGGTGCAAAACTTTTTTTGATGTAGGCCCTATGGAAGGTAAATATCAGCAAACATTTGTCTTTCCTTTTTTGCTTGAACAGTCATATTACCAAATGAAATTATCACAGTCACTCAAAAAAATAGTAAGAATGGAAGAGACTGTCTCCAGTAGGTGCACTATTGCTGTATCTCACGTTTCCCTTTCACAGTAGAAATTCCCATTACTGAAACACTTTAAATGGACATTACTGACAAGAATCAAAGAGGAGCAAGAGGAGAGAATGGACGAAGCAATCGTGTAGCATAATGCACAAGAGACTTCTGATTGATGTTACAGTGTAAACAAATTGTTTTGGAGCTTACCTTTAAACTGTATGGTTGTCACTACCATGTGTACTAACCTATGTAAGTCCACTAGTGTCTTGTCTAAACATTACCTCTCTGACATTAAAGTTTAAACAATTCTTCCCCCCTCACCACTCTTACATCGCAGTTTAAACAATTTAACGCACACAGCACCTACCTTAAACTTGAAGCCCAAGAGTTCACTTCTCCTAAGTTTCAAATGACGGGAAAACTCGCTTCACCTAAATTTAAAAGTGACAAGAAGTTTAAAATCTGCTCATCGTAAGTTTAAAATAATGGAGAGGTGCAGTGATGGTGATAGAGTGGCTCTTGATGTGAACCCCAGTGGGTGTCAGAACTATAGAGAGAGGCCTAATGGGCTAAATATGCTGAAATCGAGAAATATTATGAATACTTTAGTGACAACACTAAAATTATTGGAGCCAATGAAAACGTGCACCTAAAGAAGTGCAGCAGTATTTGCTTAGAGTTGTCAGTGCTAACAGACAAGGAACACTGCATCAAATAACCACAGAAATTAGTGTGGGACTATGGTATCTGTTAGGACATTGTCGTGAAGTTTGGTATTAACAGGTTATGGCAACAGACGACTGGAGCGAGTTCCTTTGCTCAGAGCATAACATTGCCTGCGCAGAATCTCTTGGGCTCATGATCATATTGGTTGGGCTCTGGAAAACCGTGGCCTGGTCAGATGAGTCCAGATTTCAGTTGGTAAGAGCTGATAGTAGGCTTCGAGTGTGGCGCAGACCCCTCAACGCCATGAACCTGAGTTGTCAACAGATCACCATGCAAGCTGTGGTGGCTCAATAATGGTGTGGGCTGTGTTTACTTGGAATAGACCAGGACCTCTGGTCCAGCTGAACTGATCGTTGACTGGAAGTGGTTATATTCAGCTATTTGGAGAAGATTTGCAGTCATTCGTTGACTTCATAGTTCCTAAGAACGATGGAATTTTTACAGATGACAATGCACCATGTCAATGGGGCACAATTTTTCACGATTGGTTTAAAGAACGTTCTGGGCAGTTAGAGAGAATGATTTGGCGAGCCAGATCACCCGACATGAATCCCACAGCACATTTATGGTGCCTAATAGAGAGGTCAGTTCATGAACAAAATACTGCACTGGGAACACTTTCATAATTATGAATTGCTGGTGAGGCAGCATGGCTCAGTATTTCTGCAGGACACTTCCAACGATTTACTGAGTCCATGTCACAACGAGTTGCTGCGCTCATAGGGCAAAAGGATGTCAGACACGATATTTGGGGATATCCAATGACTTTCGTCACCTCATTGTAAGGATCTTACATTGCATGTAGAATATCCAACATCTCGAGCGAATTTCTTATGGTACTGTCTTCTGTAATTTAACATCTTGTGGACCTGTGAGCTGTTGAGTTCATTGTCATCGTAAGGAAAATGAACATAGGTACATTACAGATAGAACTCATGAGAGCGGATGTTGCGGTTTTGTCTTCTGCCAGGCTCGAATGAGAAATACATTTCAAAGAGGATCTCCAACTAAATTACACTGCAAATAGCACTAGATTGATTGGTGATGTGTCCTTCAAATATTGGTGTGTCTCGAGGGTGGTACTTTATCTCATCTGCATAGGTTTTCCAAACATGTTTTGGTTTTAACCATTGTCCGTGATAAACTACCAGATTTTCAAAGTTTGTTACCAGTTATACTTTTTGTTATCATAGGACATCTAACATTTCCAGCTGGTTTTTATGCACCAGACATCTCTAGCGTCAGGGTTTATTAGCTATCAAGAATATACTGGAACAGCAAGCAGAACTGTTCCCAGAGAAGTTCCATGATAAACACATCTGATTCCAGACTTCGAGTTTCCACTATGCATTTTTGAATAATGAGAGTTATTTTGTAACATTTTGTGATGTGATCTGGAGCATTTTGCAACAACTTTACTGTGACATCAGGAATTTGTCACAATTGTTAAGTCTGTCTTTCACTCTCAGACAATGCAACAGCTGAATTATTGATTCATTTTATATAAGACTGTGTAAAGTCTCTTTGATAAAGCAACAACTAGGTTGTAAATTCTCTCCCTCACATAGTAAATATATGAACTACTACAACGACCGAATCTCAAACAGCTGTACTGTTAAGTCTCAAGGGCATATGTATGATGGAATAAAAATATTGTAACAATTTTTATACATTGTGTACATACATCTTGAACTTTATGAACTCTGGAAAATAAATTATTATAGTTTAAACATTGGCATTTCTTTGTTTCTTCATCAACTGCATTCATCATCTGCTATATTTTCGAAACAACTGTTTTACATTATTTAAATTCAGCATGTATTTCACGCAAACAATTGGAGGACTGTAGACTTAGGAATGCCATCTGTAAACTTCGTATGCATGGAAATCCTGTTTATAGGAGATATACTAGCAGACGGCTACAGCACACATAGACACACCTATATACAGATCCAACACCTCTTATTCATTGAGAAATCTATGTTCCAATACATACTTGACAATATAATTGAAGAGTGGTTCAGCATAACTTCAACACTGACTCTGTCTCACTGTAAGCAATACAGATTTGTGGCAGTTGGACACTTCAAATATACATAATGTGTCAGGTCTTGGGATTTTAACTTCTTTGTATCGCCAGAAACATGTTGATGGTGGGTACCCAGTCAAATACAGGGAAATCAAGGGAATGTATTTTACTGTGTTGTCATGCAGTCCTCTATGTATTTCACCTTGCTGCACATTTGATCCCACTCCATGTCATTGAAATGCACATTTGCACCCTGCTGTAAATTCTATATTTCCGCTATAACTTCAAAGACCGTGTCAGGTGCCAAACCGACATTAACATGCTTTCATCCATTGGTAGTAATTTGTGATGTCGTTTTGTTTGTTTGAGATGGAGCCTGTTTTAGCTTTGCCAGGAATGTAATTTGCCTGCCCATTTGGGTGCAATCCTGCCAGAACCTGGCGAAACGACAGGAACGGCATAGGCATCCAGTTCCTTTTTTTGCATGCAAAGTTTTCTCATAAAATTTACAAACATTACACACTGACAAAATCAGACCATTTAGTACATTAATCACAATGAGCAAATTGCATCATTGGGAAAAAAACATCAAGGTATGAAATTTGCATTATTGACAGTTATTTGTCCTTGTGATTTGAGTTTGAGTTTTGAAATGTTCATAGTGAACACTTAGAAATCGTCCTATGGGTTTTTGTTATGTAAATATATATAGTTTTTGAAACAGTTTATAGTAACCACTCATTTAAAATTGTTACTCTTGCTCGATCGTTGTAAAGGCGTCGCATTGTAGGCGAAGTCAGACATGCCACAGCATTCGCCATTGCTGTTGTGCAGGACAGTCATGGGGGTGTGCTTGCAATATTGACAAAATCTGCATATATGTGAGCCAAGACGATCTGCTTTGTTTGAGATGGAGCAAAAAGATTGCAAGAGTTATGGAGTGGTTGTGCTCAATGGGTTCCAGTCAGCGCAGAATACATGAAACATTCGGGGATTGGTGTCAGAAACACAATATTGATTTTTTGATACACACTCCCTAAAAAGAATTTTGATTAGTACATAGTTATAATCTCTTACAACAATATTTTATATCAGTTTGTTCGGTGATAGCTGTGTTACATACGAGTAGTATGCATGTTTGTGTTGTGATACAAAAGGTCTAATGTACGATTTTTGTTCATGCACTTTACTGTCAGTTGACATCAACACCATTTCTGCACAAACACGTTCATGTTAATTTCGGTTTCTGCACATTCATTAGTGTTCTCAGAATACCATACATTACACAGTTTGCAAATTGTTTATCAAAGTTTTCGCTTTTTAAGTGTTTAGCTTCGCATTGGCAGGTTAACAATCACATGTGATATCACATTCACAAAGTTCCAGCGCTACATTATGTTTCACAGTTTATGCGCAATACACATTATCTGAGTTTCATTTTAAAGTAACAACACTTCATTGTGTTTCACTTCAGTTGATCATCACATCTCTTCAATGCTGTCATCTGGGTCAGTACAAAATTAAGTTCACTTGCTACTAAAAGTGCCGTCTATATTCGAAATTAGGGGCAAAGTGTTTGTATTTATTTCACAAGGCGAAATTGTATTCTCATGCGTAAAACGTCTCTTGATAGCACATATTTCTGTTTATTCTTGTAAAAAGAGTCCTTCTGTGAAATGTAAATTTACGTGCACTACTTCACCACTCACAGTTCTGTTTGTCATTGACAACTTATTACTCAGCGTCTGTCATTATATGTCATTTTCCTTAAAACTATGCTCGAAGAAAAATCCCACAACTTATGTCCCCTATGTAGGTACTAACAGTGTGATTTACAGGAAAGCCTAAAGGCATGGTAACACATAATGCTCCGAATTTTACAAGCAGGAAATGGAAATCCTTTTTGAGTGAAAATGGAATAAAGCGAGTTTCCATATCCTCTTTTCATCCTGAATCAAGTCCAATAGAGTGAACGTTTCACGAGTTTATGTTCTATAACTTTCTAACCTCTTCGTCTTACAATTCTTTGCAAGATTAATTTCGTTGTGTGGCTGTTTACAGTGGTGAATACAAGTTTTGCAGTGTTTTTTCAGTATGTAATGCAAGTTTAGTCATTGCTATTGGAGCCAAAAACATCACAAACTGTTTTTAAGTCACACAAACTGGTGTGTGACGTTGAAATTAGTGGCGAGAACTAGAGCAGAATACAAATCTACTAATGGCACAATGTTGCCATTTCCCTACTAAAATCTCAATATTTTTACCATTTCACTTTAAAAACACTACACACAGTACCATAGCTTGCTGTTTATGTTTACAAACAACATGTTAGGCATAAACAGAAAAATTATTTTACACTACAAATCATTGCATCTGTACAAAAGTTAAAATCCACTGATAGAAAAACTTTATCATCTGTATGGCTTCTGCCTTACGTTCTTTACTTAGAACTGCATAGTAAAAGAAATGGAATAATTGCATCCATGCAAAATGTTACTACGATTACATCAAAACAAGTTTCTTGTTTACTTTTCTCTTCATAATATTAATGAAATGACTTTACTTAAAAGATTATTTTTGAACTTCTGTTATTAATGCGAAAGTTTGTTGTTCAGCAAAAGGTTTACTTAAGATCTACTTATGCAGATGAAGAAAATAAATTTGTCTTAAGACTACTATGCACATTATGAAATGTCTTGCATAGTAACATACTTACAAATTCTCATAATATTTACATAGGTACATTCACTCTAGGAAATGTTTACTCAGCAAAATATTTCTTTACATCCTGGTGTGGATACCTTTGATCTTATTTGATTCTGGATATGCTAGCACACAGCTGCAATCATGTGATTTTGCTATTACTTTACTGTTGAAGATGAAGACCGCAGTGGGCAACCATCAACCTCATGGACGGATGTCAACTTGCCAGAGTGCGTGAACTCATACAATCTGATCGAAAATTATCCGTGAAAATGATTGCAGAAGAACTGAACATCAATCAAGAAACGGTTCGTCTAATAATAACAGAAGATCTTGGTATGAGAAAGATTTGTGCAAAAATGGTCCCCAAAAATCTCACACCACAGCAGGGAGAAACATGGAAAAATGTGGAAGCCGATCTGTTAGACCAAACGGAAATCAATTCAGAATTGTTGAGCTGTGTTATCACTGGTGATAAAAGTTGGTTTTTTCAGTACGATCGAGAGACAAAACGCCAAAGTTCGCAATGGTGCTCAAAGGGATCACCCAGACCAAAAAAAGCTCGCATATCAAAGTCAAAAGTGAAATGCAAGCATGTGTGCTTCAATGATTCCAAGGGAATTTTTCGTAAGGAGTGGGTGCCTCCTGGATAAACAGTTAATCAATATTACTACAAATAAATTTTAGAGAGAATTCGTAAAAGAGTTCTTAGCAGTTTTTAACCTCAAAACAAATTTCAGTACTACCACAGCTACCTTATTCACCAGATATTTCTCCGTGCGATTTTTTTCTATTTCCAAGAGTCAAAACGGCGGTCAATGGACACCATTTTGAAACAACACAAATGTCCAAAAAGCTGTGACGAGGGTCTTGGAGGATAGTACAGAAGATGAGTTCCAGAAATGTTACCATCAATGGCAGAAGTGATGGAAAAAGTGTGTGCACTCAGAAGGGAGCTACTTTGAAGGAGACAACACTAAACATGACTAAAACGGTAAGCAACTTTTTTTCCACATCAGTCTCATTACTTTATTGTTGCACCTCGTACACAAAAGGTTTTATTCACAAAGTTCATCACTCACATTTTTGCCCTGATTATATCTTAATAAATACACACTCCCACGAAATTTACCCCTGTTTCTTCTGAGATCGACATATGAAGGGTGTATGAGGTCACCTTTAGTTTAACGCCTCTTAAGTGCTGTGCATAGTGTTGCCCACCACTTCTATATTTCTTACTGGTGGCTGTTAAATCCAGTTTTGTTCAGAATTATTGTGTTCAGTGGCACTGCTTTGTGATGCAGAAGCGCCAGCTGTTTGTGTCGTGGTTCCAGTATTAGGATCCCAATAACTGTTTGACTGCTGTGATGGTGGCTGCCAGCAGTTGGCTGATTATTTTTATTATTATTGTAATTACTGTACCCTGAATAATATCTGTTGTCTTGCCTATGCTTCTTATTAAAAGGAGAATTTCTTCTATCCCTTTGTCCTACATTATTATTACTGTTGTAAGACTGAGGCAAACTACTCCCATTTTTGTTACCATTTCCGTTTTTATTGGGAAATTGGTAATAGTTATTACTATTGTTGTTTGATAATTCAGCATTACTGTCCCCATTCAATTTCGCTTCTTCATGCAACCGGTCAATAGAATCTAGCACTAACATGAAAAGTTCTATGTCTGAATCTGGTACATCAAGTAGTTTTTCTTTTATTGAGGCTGGTTATTTTGATTTTAAACGTGATATGACTTCTTGCTTGGCATTAGTTCATCCCAATATTTCGTCTTATTTATATACTTATCAAAATATTTACGCAGTGTACCTGCTTTACTATTGTACATCTCGAGATTATACACCTCACACCTTAAATGTTCTTGTGTTTTCGCTGACCAATACTTACTAGAGAAGCTTTCTCGAACTCCTCATAAGTATGACAATAATCTGTTACTTCACTTGCCCATAAGGCTCCATCACCTTGAATATGGGTAGTGACAAAATGTATTTTCTGTTTATCATTCCATAATTTTGGTAATATACTCCAGAAGCTTTTTATATAAATGACAGGTTTTGGTATTTTGCGATCTGGTGTAAAACTTTGTAACTGTCTATATTTAAGTAAATTCTCTTCCACAAGTATGTTAGAAAGAGAACTGGATTCCCCTGTTCACAAACTATGTGAACGGGTTGCAGACTGGGCATTGTTGCTGAACAGCTGATTGATGTCACTGCTCGAGATGTCACAGTCAGCGTCTCTGGCAATTTAGTGACACAGACCCGCCTGCTACGTTTTTTACAAGCTCCTTTTTAACGTGTCTACTTCTTGTGTAAGTGTCTGTTTTCATTCAGAAACCTGTTCGGTGTTTTAACCTATTTGCTGCAGGAAAAGCTTAATTTGTGGCTTTCTTTATGGTTACAGGTAGTTCGTTCCATAAACATTCTTGAAATTGGTTGTCTTTCCTGTTCAACCACATTACAAAGTCAAGAGTAAACTGACTACTCTACAAACTTCACTTCTACAGATTTCCCTTACTCGACAGCGAGTGTCTGTACCTGAGTAGCTATTTGGAGCACAGAATTTTCTGATTTATAGGGTGATTATAATTAAAGTTAAAGTTTCAAAACACTGTAGAAATAACACCACTGCTCAGAATGACGTCAAATTGCAATGGAATATTATCGTAAAGGGGGAAAACGTATAGCAGAAGAAAAAAACAGTGCGAAAGTTGATCAATAGATGGCGGTGTATATGTGAGAATACACCAATGAAAACACCTGTTATGAGCATGACCCACTGAAGTTGATATAAACAAGCCAGGTACATGGCTTTTCCCCCTTTCACGTCTGTGACATTTGTCATGGCTGTCTCAATGCAAGATAGCGCTTATAAAACTGTATTACAAAAATGATGACTGCACACGTCGCTCTTCAGAAGTTCCGAACACTGAAGGCTCTGAAAAAAGGCGTTGGTCCGATGGCTGCAGTGGGTCTGGAGGAAATGATTCGGAAATTCGAAAAGACGGGCTCTTTTTGTATGCAACCTGGTAGAGAGAAGAAACGAATTGATTTGACATCAGTGGAAGCAGTGGCCACAGCAATGCAGGAGGAGACGAGTGATGGTGTGCAAACGCGTAGCGCATGGAGAATTGCTCGAACATTGGAGCTAACCGTGAACACAGTGCCTAAAATCCTATGAAACATCCTTCTTTGCTATTCATTCAGAATAACCCATGTACACGAGTTCCTTCCTGTTGACCTGCCAGCAAGAGAGACCTTTGCTTTAGAATTTCTTGCTCGCATGGAAGTGAAGAACGGTTGGCCATGGAAGATTTTGTGGACAGACGAAGTCCACTTCCCTGTGACAGGATATGTCAATACACAGAATTGTCGAATATGGACAGCAGAAAATCCACTCGCCAATCAACCAGCACCACTTCATCCTGATATGTTCACTGCATGGTGTGGGTATACATCAACATTTATCATAGGCCATATTTTTTCGAAGAGACAGGTGCTTCTGGTGCTGGTACCTGTACCATCGCTGGTAAGCGCTATGAGTGGTCTTTTCTGAAAGTGGTTCTATTCTGAAAGCAAACCAAACATATTACACTGAATAATGCCGTTTGTACGCTGCCATTCACTGACAGACATTCCCACACAAAGTAAGGCACATTTAATGATCAAATGCATGAAAAAAAGGCTGAGGAAAATGATATAAATAGTCTTAATGATAAACAAAATGAAATTAAATAATTATTATTAGGCAAAATGAGCACAAATAACAAAATCTCTACATAACATAGACAAAGCAATAAATCTTATGACCGTACCAGACAATGGCTGAAAAGGAAGAGAGAGAACAAAACAATTGCGAGACCTTGTTCGCTTAAATTACATAGATAATCCAATTACAGAGATATTAAGTTCATTTTCATCGCAGTGTTTATTGCCAGCGATAAAATCACCTCAGCCCTACTGCACGAAAATACACAGTCACGAAATCCACTAACACGTGGGGAAACATTTCGCACCTGATTAGTGGTGTAGAAGAACAGCACTCAATAGCGACTTAACTGAGGCTTGATGAGTAATCCAGGTGTTGGCTGTAGTGGAAAGTCAGGGTCGGGAAACAGTTCTACATAGAGACATAGAGACTTGATTTCCATGAAAAGGTGTATTATCAATGATAATAACAATAATAATAATAGTAATAGTAAATATTGTGAGAGGAGATTGGATTAGTAGTTATATCTAACTATCTGAGTGATTTTTTTCTGTCTAGTGGCTCTAGACTGCTGATGGGATTTCATGATGACTATCAACGTTTCACTATGGTGGACAGAGCACAAGGTCTGCTTAATAGCTAATGAGAAAGGAAGCTGAGAATGAGTAGTGGGAGTAGACCACTACAGCACCACAGAAACGGAAACAACTATTTTGGATTACACCCACATCCTCAGGTAAACCACCTCGGATTCGAAGGTCATTGAAGACGATATAGATTGCCATCTGGAATTCTGCACTTAGAATCATATGGGTCAGTACCTGTAGAGTGAAGCCATAGAAATACCGTTATCCTGTTCAGTGACATACTGTGTTGGAATGTCATATGTTAATAACATGTTAGAAACTCATGGCAGGGAATTCTTCTTATGAGTTGGTTCTACAAAGCCCTTTCTGTATCTTCCGAGGACCTCTGTCCTAAATAAACTGCACAGCCCCTGCACACAGCCCCTGCCACCTGTTTAACTACTTCCTGTGTGTAGCGGGCGCCTGATCTATTAAGTGGGACCTGGAAACCCCTCACTATAGCGCGCAAGTCAAGGAATCTGCAGCGTACACGATCGCAGAATTGTCTGAGCCTCTAATACAGACTGCCTGAAGTGCAACGAGGAGTGGGGTCCCCACCTCCAGTGCCTCAGGATGCGCAGTCAGACCTAGAACAAATCATTGTGCTGGAGCAGTGAAATGGCAAACTTAACCCTAGCCCTCGTGCACTCGCTCCTGCGTGCTTCCATCCCTCTCTCACCATATCCCAGCCCCACACAGCCTAAGGTCTTTGCTTACATGGCTATGCAGCTACATATCTGCCCTCCAAGGTGACCGCCAACAAACACACATGCTCAGGTGAATTTCCCTCAGTCGTCCGGCAAACCTGAGGACACGTAATGCTGATGCCAAGTTCGTGTACTAGTATCATGAACGCTTCGGAAGTGACGCCACCAGTTTCAAGCACCGTGCTAATGAGATCCAAAAGCATCCAGCGACTGGCAGTAGGTGTGCCAGGTTGCTCAGAAACTTCCTAGACCTGTACAGGCTCAAGCACCATGACCCCACCTTGCCAGTCGCCTACTGAATCTATACAAGCTTAGACCTGTCCACCTTCAACATAAATGACTGCCCTGGTCTGGAACCCTCCCCCTTCCTCATCACTACTTCGAATGGCTCTGTCATCACTACCTACACATCCCACACCTGTCACATTGATCTCGTTATCAGTGAAGAGATTCTTTGGACTTTTATCGTGGCTGATGTCACCAACCCTACCCTCGGCACAGATTTTATCTCCTATTTCAGTCTTCTCCCCAACCTCACAGAAGCACTGTCTAGTGATGACACATTGGGTCCCTGTCCCTATTGCATTTCTCGCTCTCCTGCTCAGCTTGCCATTAGACAACTTTTTGTCACTGGCCCTTTCACTGATCTCCTTTCTCAATTCCTGCTTCCCCACATGCCCTCCCCCTCAGTGCACCTGCAAACTGCACTACATTGTGACTACTCAGGACCCACCTGTTCACTGCCACACCCATGCTCTGTCAACGAAAAGGTTAGGTTCCTGCTGGCAAAGTTCCATTGTTACCAGAATCCTCTGTCCATTAAAAAGCTCTTGGTATGGCATAGTTTATTTGGCATGCAAGAAGGACGGATCCAGGCGACCTTTCAGTGATTATTGGAGAATCAGAACGAGAAACATTCCCGACCATTACCCTGTCCCAAACTTATGCAGCTACAGTGACGACATTTTTGGCTCCACCATATTTAGTAAGATAGACTGTGCAAAAGATTCGCACAGATCCCAATCTGATCAGAGGACACTGATAAGACGACTATCATCACAGCTATTGGCCTCTTCAAAATCCTTCAGTCTCTATAATGTCATACAAACCGGGCAACATTTCTTAGACGATGTGTCTCAAGGCGTATCAAGCTGTTTTGCCTACTTAGACGATATTCTTATCTACTTCTGGGACATGATCTAACACCATGAGTACCTCAGAGAGATTTTCGCCCAGCTGGAAAGAGAAGGGATCATTCTCCACTTAGAAAAATGCGTGTTCAGGGAGCCAAGATTGAATTCTTAGGGCCCACCATTTCCACTTCTGGCTTGTAAGCAATGACCAATAAAGTCTATGTGATCTCCGAATTTCCACACCCCACATCCCTCAGCGTATGATTCACAACAAAAAGTATGTGGCGACCAATGGCAGAGCCAAAACTTCGCTGCTGCCACCAAACGGAGTCACTGATGACACTTCTCCAACGCCCTGAAGTGCACGCCACACCTCACTACTATACCAGCATCGCACACAGAAGTCCGGTAGATGGCAACAACAGCCGCAGCACTAGCCAGCACATGCACACTCCACCACATCCTACATCAAGTGTGCTGGGCACATAGTGCATAGCCTTGTGTGCTCCAGCTGCCTGAGTGCCTGCCCCCCATCCACCCTAACTCAGCTAAGTTGTGCCACAACATAGTTCCACTTGCTGCTCGACACCTTCTCCATGCCTGTCGTTCAACCACACAGCACCTCATTTCCCAAGTTGCAGTCACAGTGACATTACACCTCACCATACACACCTTCGACTGTGCACTCCAGCACACCATCCTGCCAATCAACCATTGCGTGTTCTCGACTGTCGCCTGCCACAGCACACAGCACACTGCCATCATATACCATCGTCTGCACTGCACCACCCTGGCTGCCGGCAGCATCCAGCTATTTTCCCCCACTGCATGCTGCACTGCCATGCCACACTGTCAACATGATGGCTGTCAACACGGTGGGTGTCAGGCATTGCAGACCTCATCTGTTACCTGGCCATGCTACTGCCCCTGTGGCACTCATATTAGCATTTGATGACCTGGAGCTACATTTGGCATTTGCTACCAACACTTTCTCCTCTCACAGGTGGTGTGTGTGTGTGGGGGGGGGGGCTGTGTGGTGCCTCCCTCAAATATAAAATTTTGTGAGTCACACAGCCTGCCCCAGCAGACGTCTCCCCCTCACAGTCTGACTTAGACACTCTCCAAAGCACACACGCCATAATATAAGTACCTGTAGATTCCTACTGTCAGGAATGTCTTTCTCTCCACAACCGCAATGTGCTTAGCTGTTTCTGCCCATAATTCCCATCTACATGCAAGGCAAGCCTTCTTTGGTGTGCATGAGTGAGGGACGGTTGATGCAGCATTTGTCTGAAATCTCCTCCTTTTGTCCTGACCCAGTGCTATTGTTTATTAACCAGTGCTTCCATTTGTAAACTGTCCGTTTTGGACCAGCTCTTTCCACAAGGTGCCAAGGACTGTCACACAACAAATTGGGTGAGTCGACCTTTTGCATTGCTTTGGGCATTTAGCTGGTGACTGCCATAGTTTTCCAAGCAAGGCTGATCACTATCCAGTGGTTTATAGCTCGCACATCTTTTCCCTTTAGGTTTCCCAAGACACTCCCAGCTAGTTACAGATAATATTAGTAATACTATATTTTGAAATCTGTTATCATGAAATAAAACCTGCACCATAATACAATTCCCTTCCCTTAAAATTTATATATTTCTGCTACCACCATTGCTGATTTTAGTAAAATGGAGTACATTTTTATGAAAGCTAGAAAACATTCTTGGAAGAATACATATTTTGTATTTTACGAATACTCCACTAAAAAGTAATATGTCTTATTATAATTATGTATCTGGCAACAGTTATATTATTGTAGTAAAACCTGTATAAGTCTCAGGTGAAATCACTGTTGTACTCCCAGTTTTGCCTGAGGTAACGATGTGGCACCTGTGCAGATCAGTTAACATGTATTCAATGCTAAATGGCACACACTGTGCCAACTTTGTACAGTTATGGTCTGAAATAAACAAAACTGAACCTCAAAACAAAGTGTGGCACGAATTAATGTGAGCATTACAACACCATTGGTCAGTATTTGTACCTCCAGAAAGTCGATTTATTCTTGTTTTCTGTAACAATTACAGCAAGATCAGCTCTTTGAAGCTGACAACACAAGTTAAGTATTTAATCCCAGTCAAAGAACAGCTCCCTTTTTATTTGGAAACTCCTCATCTGGTGAAGCAGCTGGGATCAATGTAAATCTGTGACCAGAGTGCTAACATAGTTTTGAAGTTTCAAGTATTTTTAATTACATACACAGTGTGATCAAAAGTATCTGGACTACCCCAGAAACATACGTTTTTCATATTAAGTGCACTGTGCTGCTACCTACTGCCAGGTACTCCATATCAGCGACCTTAGTAGTCATTAGAGATCGTCAGGGAGCAGAATGGGGCGCTCTGCGGAACTCAGGACTTCTAACATGGTGAAGTGATTGGGTGTAACTTGTGTCATACACCTGTAAGCGAGATTTCTACACTCCTAAACACCCCTAGGTCCACTGTTTCCGAAGTGGAAACGTGAAGGGACATGTACAGCACAAAAGTGTACAGGCTGACCGCGTCTGTTGACTGACAGAGACCAATGACAATAGAGGAGTGTTGTAATGTGTAATAGGCAGACATCTATCAAGACCATCACACAGGAATTCCGAACTGCATCAGGATTCACAGCAAGTACCACGACAGTTAGGGGAGACTTGAGAAAACTTGGATTTCATGGTCGAGTGGCTGTTCATAAGCCACACATCACGCCGGTAAATGCCAAACGACGCCTCGATTTGTGTAAGGAGGGTAAATATTGAACGATTGAACAGTGGTAAAACGTTTGTGGAGTGACGAATCACGGCACACAATGTGGCGACCAGATGTCAGGGTGTGGGTATGGCGAATGCCCAGAGAACGTAATCTGCCAGCGTACATAGTGTGAACAGTAAAATTCGGAGGCGGTGGTGTTATGACGTGGTCAAGTCTTTCATGGAGGGAACTTCCACCCTTTGTTGTTTTGCGTGGCACTGTCACAGCACAGGCCTACATTGATGTTTTAAGCACCTTCTTTCTTTCTACTGTCGAAGAACAATTTGGGGATGCCGATTGCATCTTTCAACACGATCGAGCACCTGTTTGTAATGCATGGCCTGTGGCGGAGTGGTTACACGACACCGACGGACATCGATACCTCTCCTCAGTGCAGCACTCTGCGAAGAATAGGCTGTCATTCCCCAAGAACCCTTCCAGCACCTGACTGAACGTATGCCTGCGAGAGTGGAAGCTATCATCAAGGCTAAGGGTGGGCCAACACCATATTGAATTCCAGTGTTTTCTGCCAGGTGTCTGAGTACTTTTGATCACATAGTGTATTTTGAACAAGCAAGACGTGAAAAAAAATTGGACAAAGAAGACAACAACCAAAAACAAAAAACTGTCTGGAGAAAAATACGACCCAAAATTCAGTTGTGAATACAACAAACTACACCATGATGCAACTGAGCCATCAGTAACATCATCACCTGCAATAAGGTAATTCAATAATTGTTTCTTCTTTTCATCAGAGTAACAGGGAGAGTATGGTGTGTGAAAAACTTTTTGTTTAGGATACAATTTATTTTTTTAAATTATATTTTGAGTGGTGATATTTCTGAGTAATTAAATACTTTGGGATACATAAATGATGTAAATGTTGAAAACGTGAATTACAGAAGGCAGGAGGATGTAGAAGAGCACACTCATGAAATTCAGTAGTGTAGTGTCTGAGGAAGAGCCAGTAGACCATGAAGTGAGTGGTGTACTTGGCGTTGAGAAGAAGGAAGGCATGAACTGTAGTAGTAGCAATAGTTTGTTGGACAGATTAGCGATTTTAATAAATCTTAGGACAGCAGAGTAAACATGTCAATGACAGGTTTAGTAACCTAGAAGACTATGCTAAGACGCAAGATAAGCTTTGAAGGTAGTAAAAAAAGAGACTTAACTAAAATTAAAATCATAGTAAGCTGAACTGTAGAAAAAAAACAAATAAGCTTGATAATAATATTGTTAGTTTAAAAGAAGTTTTGGAAATGAACATCACAAAGTCAGTGATGGGATTGAGGGATTGGAGATTAGGACACAAAAGTAAGAAACAACCCTAGTTCTTCAATTGCAAATAATGATAAAAGTTTCAAAATACTGCATTTAATAGTAAAAAATGAAACACAGTTATGAATAAGAAAGTAGATAAATCAACTAAAATTTTTAATGACAACATTTCTGAAATTAAAAGTGATGTTTATACTTGTTTTACCAATATTTAAAATGTAACATCAGAAGTAGGATGACGCTGGGAAATGGTGCGAAGTCGTTGCTCTAACTCTACCTACGATTGTTGCATTGGAATCAGATCAGGACTCTGTGTAGACCAGTTCATTTAAGGAATCTTGTTTTCTACTACCTACTGCATCACAAACGCTACCTTATGATCCTGATACAAACAGTCATCGTCCCCGAAGTGTTCCTCTACTACACGATGTAGACAGTGCTGTAAAGTGTGTTCATATTCTTCCACATTTAGTGTTTTATTAAGCGCAATAAGGGACCACATCTTAACTATGAATATCACCTCATCCATATTTCACTGCTAGTGCAACATGTAACGATGCCAGGTAAGGTTCTCCAAGCATTCGCAAACCCCTCCATCAGGTTGCCACAGACTATAGCGTGATTCATGACTTCAAATCACTCCTTTTCAATCATCCATTGTCAAGTGACACTGCTCTTTACAACCCCTCAAATGTCCCTTAGTTTTGACTACAGAAATGTGGGAGTTTATGGGAAGGTGCGCGACCATTGTACTCCATTCCTCCTAACTCCCTATGCATAGTCATTCTGCTAGCTGGACTGTTGCTAACATTTTGAAAGTCATGAGTGACTTCTGTTGATTTAAAGGGCTACTTAACAACCAGTCTCCGCAATGCTCGACGGTCCATGTCATCTACATCTACAGTTACATAGATATTCCCCAGGCTACCAAACGGTGCATGCCGGATGGTACCCTGCACCACTACTAGTCATTTTGTTTCCTGTTCCACTCGCAAACATAGTGAGGGAAAAATGACTGCTTGCATGACTCCATGTGAGCCCTAATTCCTCATAGCTTACCTTCATGGTCATTATGTGCAAGGTATGTTGGTTGCAGTAGAATCTTTCGGCAGTCAGCTTCAAATGTTGGTTCTTTAGATTTTCTCAGTAGTGTTCCTCGAAAAGGAATGTTCCCTTCCCTACAGGGTCACCCATTTCAGTTCGTGAAGCATCTCTGTAACACCTACATGTTGGTTTGAACCTACTGCTAACAAATCTAGCTAGGAGGCTCTGAATTACTTCGATGTCTTCCTTCAATCCGACCTGATACAGGTCTCAAACACTGGAGCAGCACTCAAGAATAGGTCGAACTAGCGTCCTTCATGTGGTCTCTTTTATGGGTGAACCACTCTTTCGTAGAATTATCTCAATAAACCAAAGTCAACCACTTGCCTTCTCTAACACAGTTCTCACATGCTCATTCCACCTCATATCACACTGCAACTTAATGACCATTTTTTTAAAATCATCTTTTATCACCCTAAAGTCACTAAACTTTCTCATCTTACCATACACCATGACATCATCAGCAAACAATTGCAGATTGCTGCCCACCCTGTCTGCCAAATCATTTATGTTTATAGAGAACAACAGTGGTCCAATTACACTTCCCTGAGGACAATAGATGAAATATAAAATGTGATGATGTACTTATTTCCTTACTATGGTCAGCTACAAAGATTTACTACTACTGAAGTTAAGAGCAACGATATCTTGAAGTGATGAGATTTTACTTACAGTTACTATAGACTTTGTAACTCTGAAGACATAATTGCTTTACAAAAGAAATAATTTTCTAATAATATTTATGTGATGTGATAGGTGGAACCTTGCATACATATGTTTGGTAACACAATGATTATTATTATTACTATTATTATAACTTGAGATGTTTTTACTGTTGTGAGAGAATGAAGAACTATTACACATATGAGCACACATATTCATAATTTGCTATGTATACATACAGAATTTAATAAGAAATAACTTTCCATGTAGCACTGAAAAATTTCTTATGATATCTGGGAAGATACACAATTGTGAGTGATGAATGAAAATTTTAAATAGAGGAACTGCAACATAATTTGCTCACATGCCTTAAAAACTTTACATTTACTTGTGGAAGTTGGATTCCCTTAATGTTAATAGTTTGTGTCTGAGATGCAGATAAACTCTGAAGTCTAATTTTGATGTTTTTTCTTGCATAATACAAACATGACTAAAGCATGTTATTGCAGTTATGCATTTCTCACTGCACCAAGAGAGTATAGAAATATTAAGTGCAAAAGGAAAAGGCTTTAAGTGTTTTGTGTCGGTGCTGGTGACTATGATGGAAGGTTCCTACTGAAGAAAAGTAAAGTTTCATTTGCCTTGAGCTATTTCTGATCAAAACTTATGATCATAATGACACAGGTAACTAGAGGTATGAGTTTTCCCTACGATACGAAAAATTTTCTCCAATTTAAAATAATGAATTTGAATATGCAACAGCAGCATTTTGAAGAAGGAAATATTAGGATTTAACGAGAAAACTTACCTGTTAAAGTATGAACATAGTTTAATAACTGGAATTGAAATTGCACACACACACACACACACACACACACACACACACACACACACACACACACACACACACACACACACACACACACACACACACACACACACACAAGTTTGTGTGTGTTTGTTTTGCTTATGGTTCAAGTCTTGTAAATGAGAAGTGTACTTCATAAATGTCCAAACAAATGATTTAGACACTTTATTAGCAAGGGACTTGATTATTGTAATATAAGGGTAAACTTTTTTGAAGTTTAGTTTTAGTTGGGATTGTCGAGTAGGATCACTATACCTACCTCTTGAACAAATACAAAACATAAAAAACTGTGTAAAACACCTGAGCACTGAAATATGTTACAAATGATTAGTGACTAAAGTCGAACTTAGAATCTTGACTTCTCTCTCCTCAGTCATCAAAGAATGAAGAAAAAACATATTCTTTAGCTGCAGAAACTGAACTGCCTGTGACATCTATATCTAAATAATAATTACTTGTCTTATAATATGTAAACTAGATTTGTATAAGTAACTTGTTCTCCAACATTTGTACTCATTACCACATTGAAATGTCTTTGATACAGTGGTATGTGTTTAGAACTGTGTATGTGATATTTGTAAACATTATTACTTCTTACTTACAAACATATTGCATTGTTACCTGTGAACTTAAATACACGAAACAACACTGGTAATCATATTTAAGTATGTACTTTGTCTTAAAGAATAATTCAACTCATGTAATGTTTAATGATATATATACCCATGTGTTTGGCAATTTAGTGTCAAGTTTACAAGAATACAAACCATTTTTTGTCCAAACAGTAAAATTTCACAGAAATGTTTGTGCCAATGATGTTCTGACTATGTAAAATTCGTATTGTATTCATCACTTGTAAATTATATAAAGAAATGTAAAACTGTACCTACCTGCTGTTACTTGAATAAGCTTCAAATGTATCTTCCAACCTTTAGCAGTTCAAACCTTGACTTCGTGGGACAGTGTGAAATGTAACACTTAGGACCTTACCACTTCTTTAAAATAACTGTTGCCAACAGCTTCCCATTCGCAATAATTAACTGAAAATCTAATAACATGACAACAACAATCCTAAACGTAGCCAAATGTGAACAATATTAGTAATACTGTACTTTGGGAACTGTACAGTGTTTTCCTTATGCCTTGTGTATGCACTGTAATTAGTAGGAACGTTTAAAACCATACTATTCCCTTAAATTTTTATATTTTTGCTGCCATCACTTGTCACCATTACTTCTAAAACAAGTAATTTGAAGGTAATTACATCAGAAAGAATTCAGCAATGATCAGTATTGATGATATATGGTTTAAAACTAATGTAATTAAAAAACAAAGAACAGAGTTCAATTAAAATACGAGTGTAACTGTGAAATTGCAAAACATATCCTATCTGCCAGACTCGACTTTGAAAAGATTGTTTCATTGGAATGAAGTGCACTTTTTTACAAGCTAGGAAACATGCTAGGAAGAATGAATGTAGTGTGTTTTACGAATAACCCACTAAAATGTAACAAGTTTGGTTATAATTATATATATGGCTATTTTCATTCTGAATGAGACTGGTTTATAAGGAATTTCATATATTAAGTAATGTAATTTTATTTCACGATTGCTTCAGTGTTATTTAATGAACTGTTACCTGTAAAAAATCGTTGCAGTTCTTTACATTTTCGCTTTTAGCAATTATGTCATTGCAGTAAAACCTATACAGGGTGTTACAAAAAGCTATGGCCAAACTTTCAGAAAACATTCCTCACACACAAATAAAGAAACGATGTTATGTGGACATGTATCTGGAAACGCTTAATTTCCATGTTAGAGCTCATTTTAGTTATGTCCACCTATGCTCAATGGAGCACGTTATCATGATTTCATATGGGATACTCTACCTGTGCTGCTAGAACATGTGCCTTTACAAGTACGACACAACATGTGGTTCATGCACGATGGAGCTCCTGCACATTTCAGTCGAAGTGTTCATACACTTTTCAACAACAGATTCGGTGACCGATGGTTTGGTAGAGGTGGACCAATTTCATGGCCTCCACGCTCTCCTGACCTTAACCCTCTTGACTTTCATTGATGGGGGCATTTGAAAGCTCTTGTCTATGCAACCCCAGTACCAACCCCAGACTCTTCGTGCTCGTATTGTGGACGGCTGTGATACAATACCCCATTCTCCAGGGCTGCATCAGCGCATCAGGGATTCCATGCAACGGAGGGTGGATGCATGTATCCTCGCTAACTGAGGACATTTTGAACATTTACTGTAACAAAGTGTTTGAAGTCACGCTGTGTGTTTCCATTCCATGATTAATGTGATTTGAAGAGAAGTAATAAAATGAGCTCTAATATGGAAAGTAAGCGTTTCTGGACACATGTCCACATACATATTTTCTTTCTTTGTGTGTGGGGAATGTTTCCTGGAAGTTTGGCCGTACCTTTTTGGAACACCCTGTATAAGGTTCATGCAGAATCACTGTAGTATACCCTATTTTGCATGAAGTATCGATGTGTCACCTGTGCTTATCAGTTAACATGTAATCGATTCTAAACGACACACACTGTTGTACCTCCAGGAAGTCGATTTATTATTGTTTTCTACAGCAACCGCAGCAAAATCAATTCTTTGAAGCTGACAACCCAAGTTAGGTATTTGATCACAGTTACCTTGTATCTGCTATCTTCTCATTTGTTGGAGGAGCTGGGATCAGTTTAAATATATGACCGCAGTTCGTTCATGGTTTCGAAGTTTCAAGTATATTTCGACGACACAGCCTGGGGAGGTCTGTTCTGAATAGTGAGGATGTTAGGTTTACTGTCTTTTTTGCATTGAGCAGCAATCTGTTGCAAGTCATAAGCTTAGCTGGGTTTCATTTCTGTTAATTGTTGACAGGAGAGATTTCGCTGTATTGTTTTCTCTGGGGTAATTATTAACCTTCCTCCAATTTATAGAGGCAATTGACTGCAGTTCGTCTACTGCGTCATCTTTTACACTGAGTGCACTGTCATCCACAAACGTTACTATGTAGTCATCTACTGCTATTATCATATTGTTTACATACAGGATGAAAATAAGAGGTCCGAGAATTGATTCATGAGGTATACTTAATGTTATAAGACTATTTCTATACACTGATCTCTGTTTTCCATGGATGATTTTATCATGTCAGATGCCCTGTATCTGATAACATATCAGTTTAATATGTGCGGTAGTCTGTCGCGACATAAACAGTCACCTGCCTTCGAAAAGTGAATGGAAACACCACAGACATCTCTTTGCTCTTCAAACGCCTATATAATATCAGCTACAAAGGCAACTATGGCTGTACTAGTCGACCTACATTTTCTAAAACGATGCTGTGCCTCATTGAGGTCGTGTCCAAATAGAAAAAACATTTTACCCTGAAAGTTGCCCTACATATTTAAAATAGAAATAGAATATTTCAGATACTTTCAATCATTTAATAATAATTAATTACAGTCAGCTTTTTGCGAGATCAACTTTAAACGAACTTAAACTGAAAATATCAGTAAACAGCCTCATATTTTGGGAGTTACGATACCAAATAAGTGCTCAGTCCTCTATATTGCTTAGTTTTTTTCTTGAGATAATCTTGTGTTAAAACAATCTAGAAGCTATTCATCAAGCAATATTTTCGGTAATTTTGGTTATTTCAATAGTAATGTCACCGAGTAGGAGGAGTGCGTCAGTGTAGTAGGGCGAAGTGTGTTGACCTCAGTTGAGCGGAATTTCTTCTTTGTTTCAGTCGCTCTACGCGTACTGTGATTGTGACATTGTAAGTGCTAGGTTCATTCGGCCTATGAAGAAAAATATGACACAGACAAAGGAATAGCATTAATTGGTACATCCATATATCCTTATGGTATCTTATACCTCTTTATTGCTCTTTATGCTTATTCCCAGCGTTTACGTCATTAGCGTGGGAGGGGCCTTAAATCATCGCCAAACAGCCTAACAAAAGCCATACAGGCCGGAACGATCTATATTTGGTATTTCGCGGACTCGCCAGCAAATAGCGGACATGTCCGGCCAAAGCCCGAGTCCAGGTAACCTATCCCCATGGCGATGGAGAATGATATTTAACAATGATTTCTGTCACCAACTAGAAGCAGCTTTAAACACTATAAAAAACTTCAACAAAACAGTGATCATATGTGGAGATTTTAATATAGATTTTCAAGAAATCTCAAAAGACCAGCAAAGCTTGATGACCCTACTGGAAACATATAACATAAAAACCACCATTGACTTTCCTACAAGAGTTATACCAACAACTAGTACAACAATTGATCAGATATTAATAAACACAAATGTAAATAACAATTTCTGGGCCGGAAATCTTAATACTGGCTTCAGTGATCACTATGCACAGTTTATTGCTTTGCACACCCCAAGTGAAACAACTGAGAAAGAAGATCTTGTAAAAGAAGCAAGGAAATTCACTAACAAACAAACAAACATTTTTGTACTGAGACTAAGTGAAGAAACTTGGTATGAAGTGTATACTTGTGAAAATACTAACAAAAAGTTTGAAAAATTCATGGAAATCTTCATGTCATACTTTGAAGCTGCATTTCCATTAAAAAGGCAAAAATGTCAACCTAACTTCAAAAAGAACAAATGGATTACAACAGGTATTAGAATATCTTGTGCAGAGAAAAGAAGATTACACACTATAGCAAAGACACAGAACATGCCTCCTGAATTTCATTTGTACCTGAATAATTACAAGAGGATCCTCAAAAATGTTGTAAGAAAAGCTAAAACAATGGCAAATGACAAATACATTGACCATTCAAAAAACAAATCTAAAGCTATATGGGAAGTTATAAAAAATCAAACAACAAGTGAAACTAAACAATATAAAAATATGAACTTATGTTATGAAGGACAAATGATTTCTTGCCCAACAGAAATTGCAGGGACCTTCAACAAATATTTTGCAAACGTAAGTGAACAGTTGGTGAGTGGACTGGAAGAACACAACAAAATATCACCTCCACCATGCAATAGTGTGAGAAATGTGTCTACATCTTTGTTCCTTTCACCCACAAATTCTGAAGAAATTTTATCAGTTATAAAAACCTTGAAAACAGGGTACTCATGTGAAATTGATGGAATACCAGATGCAATTATTAAAAAATGCTGTCTTGCCTTAGTTGAACCCTTGACACATTTGTGCAACAGCTCACTGGCATCAGGAACCTCCCCCTCATGCTTGAAAACAGCAAAGCTGAAACCACTGTTCAAAAAAGGAAATCCAGAATGTGTTTCAAATTATAGACCAATAGCCCTACTGCCTGTATTTTCAAAAATTTTAGAAAAAGTTTTTTATAAGAGATTGTCTGATTTCCTAAATAAAAATAAAATTCTATCTCCTTCACAACATGGCTTCAGGAAAGGCTATTCAACTGAAAGTGCAATATTTGAATTTCTTAATGAAATCTATGCTAAACTGGATGCAAGTGAGTTTGTGACAGGCATATGTCTTGATTTATCTAAAGCTTTTGACGTCATTGACCATAATGCCCTACTGCAGAAGCTTGACCAGTTAGGAATTAGAGGTATATCCAATGAGTGGCTCAAGACATACCTATGTGGTCGCAAACAGGTGGTTGAAGTGCAATATACTGACCATAACAAAATCAGCTACTTCTATTCAGGATATGAAAATGTGAAATATGGTGTCCCTCAAGGATCAGTATTAGGACCCATCCTGTTTCTCCTCTATGTCAATGATCTTATGTACAATAAGTATTGCCAAACTACCCTCCAGTTTGCAGATGATACAAGCTTCCTTATTAGTGCTAAAACAGAAGAAAAACTAAAAGACTCCGCTATACAAACAATGAACAGTGTAGAACAGTGGTTCAGATACAACAAGCTAATTATAAACAAATAAAAGTCAGTAGCACTGAACTTCTATAATGTAAAAGGAAGACACCACTCAAACATAGAAATAGAACTTAGGGACAGAGTTCTTGAAAGTGTTAACAGCACTAAATTTCTGGGACTCTGGCTCCAGAACAACACAAAATGGGAGATACATATTGAATATTTGCAAAGAAAAGTAAGCAAAACCTGTTACATGATACGGATCTTAAAAACTTTTTGCAGCAAAGCCAGCCTATTAAATGTATACTACTCCTATGTGCATTCTGTAATTAAATGTGGCATAATCTTCTGGGGTAATACAACAACAAATATTAAACTTTTCAGGATGCAAAAGAGAATACTAAGAATTATTGAAGGGGTAAACAATACGAAATCGTGCAGACCCATATTCAAAAAACTGTCAGTTCTTCCACTTCCCTGCATTTTTATCTACGAAACATCAGTTTTCATCAAACAATATATTGATAGACACGCAGATATCTTATTAAAAAATGAAGATATACATGCACACAATACAAGGCAAAAATCTGACCTTCATGTGAAACAGGTGAGAACATCATTGTGCCAAAAGGCACACTACATACTGGGATAAAGATTTTCAATAATCTACCTAAACATATTAAATCAATAGGTAAACTCTGTAGTTTTAAGGCTGAAGTAAAGGCATATTTGATTGATCATTGCTTTTACAGTCTGACAGAATATATAAAAGCCAAACAACAAAAATAAAGATGCATTACTAATATTCTACTTTGTATGTTGCCTGTGATGTTTGTTGTATTTAAGAATCTGTGCTAAATAACCTGACTATCTAGTCCTTAGCATTGCAATACAAACTGTATTTTTATCTTGTAAATACCAAACCATGTCCAATATCCTGTGATGTTTGTTGTAATTAAGAATCTGAGCTAAATTACCTGACTATCTAGTCCTTAGCATTGCAATACAAACTGTATTTTTAATTTGTAAATACCTAACTATGTCCAATATCCTTGTATATATTCTATACATATAGGATTTGAAGGACTAAATAAATAAATAAATAAATAGATTGTATCTGGCAGATAGCACTACACTTGTAGTAAGAGCTTCGCACACCAATCATCTTTGGCAATGTATGAATATGGCGCGAAACTTCTGGTTATGTTGACACTTGACAGGTTACTAAGTGAAAAGCAAACAAAAAAAGATTAGGAAAACTTGGATTAAACTTTTCCTTGTGTTTGTGTTATAACAAAACAAACTAGATATGACGAACTACGGTCTTCTCGTTGATAAGTATCGTCCTCGGGACATAGCTGATCTGCGATATCATAAAGATTTAATGAAGAAACTGAAAAATCTTGTAAGTACACAAGGTTTGCGAGTTTTCAGCAAGTGTGTTTTTTATTTAGCATAACGTCAGTAACTTTTAACTGTGCGTTTCAGTGTTAGGAAACTTACATCTGAATTCCATAGGAAGCTCCTACGTGTGTAGGCCTACATTGAAAAACTGTATTATAGACCCTCAAAAAATGTTTAACACAAGCCAAGAGTGTAACTGCAAACTTTTTTACGTTGAACTGTACGACTGATCTTTCTGTGCGTCGTCAAACTTTGCATAGGCTACCTCTATTCACAGTTGGCATATATATAAATCGGAGTAAGCAAACACCTTGCTTATGCATAGTTTGACAAAGTGATATTATGTTGAAATATATACTGCTTTGTGAAGCAGTGTTTATGCTTTGTCAGTAAAGTGTAGCACAACTGCTATTCCATACATTGGGATAAGTCCATGAAAGGTGAAACCAAAATGGAAAATTTTGAAATGCAGTAGATGTTGTGTTCCTATATATCAAGTCAGAAGTGAAAATGTATAGTTTCTGAAATTGTACGAAAACTCACACCACACTTATATACATTTTATATTTTCACTGAAAGAAGACTGATGAAGGCTTATTCAAATAAATTGGAGGAAAATTAATAAATTTTCCTACAAGATGTATTTCTTTGTTAATTCATTGTTTTCAATGTATCATTTAGACACATCCAAACAAATTTCAATCATATTTCCGTTTTTTAAAAAATAAGAAAATAGTTTAAAGAATTGATTTACTAGGCTATCACAACCAAAATAAATTAAAATGAAAAGTTTGCTCAGAATGTAGTATTTTGTATGTAATGAAATAAAAATTATTATGTTCTTGTATTAAGTCTATGACAGATAGAATTTCGTTTAAAAAATTGTTACAACACATCACAGTGGCTGGAAATGCTTTGATTTTTCTCTCATGAAACAAGAATCTAAAACATTTTTAAAAGGATATTTGGCATGTTTCCATAAGTGTGAAAATTTAAAGAAGCACGAATAATAGGAAGAGCAGTTAAAGTGGTATAGGAAGGTTCTTTAGATGATGTTTTCAAAGTTTCGGAGAGCAGATTACCGAAGTTTCTTATACCATGTGTTATCAAAAATAGACGAAGTACCTTCTTTGAAATGGCCAAAGCTGAGACTGTTTGAGATAGTGTTTTGCTCATTAGGATGAGGTGCAGAGCACACACTGGAGTAAGGAAATCACCATTAATGCAGCAATGACTTACACAGCTACTGATCCAGTTTCATATGCTATTGCATCTGATTACCTGCAGCATGATAAGCTAGCTGTAGGCTGTGTTCTTTTAATCAGAAAATACCCATCTCCTGAAAGGTAAATTTCCTATTAAAATGGTGGGAATGTTCTATGATGGCACTAGCCAACATTTCAGACAGTGGTATTCATTAGCAAATATAATATCCAGAAAAGAAGACCATAATCTTGTATTAAATTGGTAGTTCCTTTGTACATACAATGGAAAAATAGATGCTGATGGTATTGGTGGAATGCTGTGAAGTATCAAGTGAAGCAGTGTCTGAAAGATAAACAGATTCTCATTACTGATTACACATCATTTGTACACTGAGCAAAATCTATAACTGGTGAAGTTAATACAACAGAAGTTGTGGCTTAGGAGGTAAACACCCTTGCTGACAAGTTACAGCAACATTGCTGTGATATCTGATCTATTTTAAGGTGTAGTCCATATCAGTTCATACACGGTAGGAAAAAATCTTACCTTCATAGTCTCGGATGGTACTGAATTTAGCACATGTTAAAATGAAGGACTGAGTAGAGAACATGTATTTTTTTTTTTTTTTTTTGTTTTCTCCAAAACAATTTCTGCTTTGAAATACTGCCCTCCGAAGATGACAAAACACATACCATTTTGAAGATGTAAATTTTGGAAAAAAATTTAAAATCTCAAAACGTCCTCGCAGATTAAAACTGTGTGCCCGACCGAGACTCGAACTCGGGACCTTTGCCTTTCGCGGGCAAGCACTTGCCCACGAAAGGCAAAGGTCCCGAGTTCGAGTCTCGGTTGGGCACACAGTTTTAATCTGCCAGGACGTTTCATATCAGCGCACCCTCCGCTGCAGAGTGAAAATCTCATTCTGGAAACATCCCCCAGGCTGTGGCTAAGCCACGTCTCCGCTATATCCTTTCTTTCAGGAGTGCTAGTTCTGCAATGTTCGCAGAAGAGCTTCTGTAAAGTTTGGGAGGTAGGAGACGAGATACTGGCAGAAGTAAAGCTGTAAGTACTGGGCGTGAGTCGTGCTTCGGTAGCTCAGTTGGTAGAGCACTTGCCCGCGAAAGGCAAAGGTCCCGAGTTCGAGTTTCGGTCGGGCACAAAGTTTTAATCTGCGAGGAAGTTTCATATCAGCGCACACTCCGCTGCAGAGTGAAAATGTCATTCTGGATTTAAAATCTCTGTTAAGTTCTAGATATTTTGCTGTGTTTTTATTTTAATAATTGCTTTATGATTACAAAGAAATCCTCCATATGGACTTACCTGTCAAAGTTCATTTACTATAACATTCTGAACTTTTTTATAATTTGTAGAATATGCCAATCCATAAAATTTTGAAGTTTTTTTTCTGTTTATTACCATATAGATCTACATTCCCTGAAAGGGAGGGCTTCCACTTCTAGGTTGCACATGTTTTATAAACAATTGAAATTTTTGCCATGCATAAAACCTGTTTTATTACCACATTTTCAGTTGACAGGATCATAAAAAAACAAAACCTAGCCTTATTTAACATAATTTTAGTTTTGAAAGATGAATAAGAGACTCATTTTTCAAGCAATTTAAATGGTTCCAAAATGTATGTGAAAGGTCCGCACTCTGTTTTGTACTGAAATTAGCCAGTCAGTGAACTAAAAATGTGTTCCACTGATTCAGTATTTTCCTTTGATGTAGATTGTTGAACCAATAGAAACTGGAGTGCTTACAATCTTCAAAACATTGTGAACAGGAAGTGAGCACTGATGGTGTTGTTGCTGTTCTTCAGCTAGAAACCTATATCCAGCAGCTGATCCATGATGCTCACTACAATTTCTTTTAACTCATAACTGGTGTTTATAACCTCTGCAATCCACCAGTCAGTCATACACACACGCCACAAACATCCCCCTTCTCAGGTTGTGAATCTGAATATGATCCTGCTGTTTCTGAGGTGTTGCCTGAACGAATAAAATTTCTTCTTTCTTGCTCTTTATAGTGTATGCAATATGAATTCGTCCATCACTTTGAGTCCGAAAATAAGTCCTCTAAATTCCTTTCTCAGGAGTAGTTTGTGAACCATTCTTCTTTTTTCTTTTCATGGACTTATGTGATTTCCTGTTTGGACAGAAGAATGAGGGCTGTGGATGTGTAAGATTTCACGGCTCTCATAAAATCCTCAGCATTCTGAAGCACAGCTGTATTTGGCGTGGAAAGATATTGTTTTGTAGCATGGTGCTTCAGCAGGCCTCGTACACCATTAGTGCCACCTCCCATGACAACCAGCACTGTGTACCCAGTCAGTTGGCACAAGTGACTTACTCAATTCAAACGGCTGGTGACGTTTTTTAAAATGAATAGGAACGCCATCAGAAATAATGATGATGATCTCTGCCCCTGTTTGCAGTTGAAGAATTTTGCACATTGCTAGCAAAGCATGTGCTGAGTCCACACCCTTTCGCTCCTGCAATGTGCTATTGTTGCAATTTCTTCAGACGCATTCACTGACCATTTACCAAACTCATCAATGAAACTCTAAAAGGCAACAGTTTTCTTAATTAGTTTATTTACCTCCCATGTCACATATGTAATTTCTGCAGAGTCATCTGCTACATCTTCCAGGCTAAGTGTCTGTAAAAACAGTCCTCCCTTTACAGAGCAGTCACCACATTCTTGAAAAAAACTAGTCTCTCACTTAACATCTCATACTACTAATGACTTCACACTCCCAACCAAGATGTCATATGTCACGTGCTCCAGTAAGTTCTCGAAAGTTACCACACAAAGTTTAAAATTCGCGCAGTACACACATAGAAAGACATCTGTAGGTGGGTGTGGAACTACCCACTTAGGTTGTAGTGTGTAAAATTTTGATCTTCCAATATGTGAAGTTGTATAGTTGCTCTCGAAAAATTATTAAAATTTCTTTAATACTGCGAGTTGCGTACCTCTTCACTTTTACAACTTTTTGACCTTCAGCTGTTACAATTATAGTGTCTGTTTTGTTGGCACTTTGGTGAGAACAGTCCCATTTATCTTCCAGATAAAATGACTGCCCTATTTGAACTTGAGCTGCTTCTACAGAATGACCATAATAGGGATCTGGTCTTCCAAAGACTTCTTTTACAGACCTCACATTTGTTGATTTGTCTACCATTTACTTTGATACTGATGGAACGTGGTTCAAAATTGTTTTCTTTGAAAATGTCTGTGGAATAATGGTTAAAACTTGCACCTTTTCAATTGATATTTGTGGAAAATTCCTGGCAAGAGGTGAAAGGGTCCTTTGGTTAATTTTCTTCTGGAGATGGAATTTCTACTTTGAAGAGTGTGGTCAGTTTTGCTGTAGTGTGTTCTGAACTGTAAATTTACTACTGGTTATTAATCTCAATCGATACACAAAATTTAAAGTGGAAGTAGGTGCCAAGGAACATCTGGTGAAATAACACACAATTTTCAATAACACTCTTTATTCAAATTTGGTGCAAGACTTTACGATATTAAAAAAAAAAGACCAACAATCATTTAACAAATAGGACGCAATTTACGATAGGAAAGGACTATTAAATTATTATAAAAAATTTCACGCCAGTAAAAGGCAAGTACAGGCAAGCAATTTAACGTATACAACATGATGCTGTATAATATTTCAAGCTCAGCTAAATTACAGGTGAATGTCACTCCATTAATTAAATGGCACAGAGTCTAACTTGCCTGCAACATATAAAGACAATCCTGTTTTCAAAATAGAAAAACCAAAATGCATGTCATGCATGCGGGGGGACATTCACAGTTAATACCATGAACATTTCCAAAATATATAAAAAAACAAATTTTACCAATTTCTGCCAATTAACTTACCTCAAACACACACACTCGCCAGGTAGGACTTGAGAACTTTTACAACATTCTCCTTTCAAGGCAACAATTTCTATCCGTAATGAAATGGCAAACTTTTGCATGGCAAGAAAACACACTAATAACCAACTACCTGTATAAAACACATAAGCACATTGAGTAAAAGCCTTAGAAGGTATTGAATTGGAAAAACACAACAGTTTTTGCTGACTAGAAACAATATAAAAGAATTCACTACGGCGTACATTAACCTTGCTAGATTATAGCCAAATATACATAAACACAAATTTATGTAAGTTACAGGAATTCGTTATGCAATTGACTAGTTCTTACCATGAGTCAAAAGGAATTTTTTATTCTTTCTTAGAGTGCCTTTTACACGTGAAGTCTAGTAATATTAGTTATGGCAGGCCTTGCATTTTTGAAGATACAGTCAATGGTCTTAGACTTTCACAGACATGGCAGAGGCTAACAGTCGAATAAACCTGTAGGTAAGCTGGGTGAGGAAAGCAGAAATCTGAACCACAGATTTACTCTGACACGCCCCCTCTTTTGTCCTCAAAAATGGACCACCCTTTCTAATATTACCACCTTCCCGCAGGTGGGCAGACGAGAATGAATGGTGGGAACCCCCCCCCCAAAAATACGGCTGCTATAATTAACAAGAATAAGTAAATTGAATTCAATTAAACTTCATAAATCTGTTAACAATCAATACTCAACTTCTGGTGCGTTATGATTCCTAGGACTGAACCAACGAAGCACCTCCAAATGCTCTGCTGAGGCGCCCGCTGCCAACCGTTTCAACGGACGGAGGAATGCACGCCGATTTTCAGAACCTCCTTGCTGGTCGACAGCATATGGCCGAACTGCAGATTAGGCCCCTTGCGGACCCACGCTCAGGAAGATTCCTTTCATGACGAGCAGTTAACGCCCCATACCATGGAGCCACTGCTCGCATTGCTTACGCTGATACCGCGGTCTGCATGCTGTCCCTCTAGCACCAGCAGAGAAGTTGCTTCTTGATGCCCCGACGGCCAACTCTCTACAAGAGCCCATACAGCCACTTCTTAAACCCACACGAACAGCCCACTTTTCCCCTTTCCCGATAGAGGGAGAAACAGGAAGCCTTCAATTGCGACAAAGGTGCCACCATCACAAAATGGAGGGCAACTGCTTAACACTACGCGCTGCGGCGTGCTTTACAAAGCTAACTTTACTACGGCTCATATTCATTCATAGGTTTAGTAATTTATCTGTGCTTTCTTGATGCATAGAGCTTATGACCCAACTTCACTGACCACTGTTTCTTCACAGGACTAACACCTACCTCTGTAGTTGACTGATTCAGGGTCTTTAATTCTTCCTCTATTGATGCAAAATCTGCATCATCTGTGCTATGGGAGGCTTCACCTTGTTGAGATACTGTCATTGCTGTTGTACTGTCAAAACATTTAGTGTTTTTATGCAAATAGGCAGCGCACTTCACTCTCTGTGGCCCCAGTTAGAAGACATTTCAAACAGTCTTTTTCACAAAACATACTGCTACTGGCAAATTCCTCATCAAAACACAGAACTCGCTGGATGGTCTCAGATTTCTTAGAAGCCTCTTCAGTAAACAAATTAGCATTGGACAACTACAAAACATAAACCTGCAATGAACAATCGTGACAAAGAAACTGACAAGAAACTACAACAAAGTGTAAGTAGTATCTGCAACAATGAAAGTGAAAACAAATAACTGCAACAAAGACAATAGAAATAATCACTGTAACAAAGAAATTAGTAGGAAACAACTTCAGTGAATACATCCATTACCCTTGGAAGCTAAAAAGAATGATTTTTAAAAATAAAGTCTGTCAAATTTAAAGTGAAAGCTCTCCTTTACAGAGATTGTAGTACTACATGGCATTAATCAACAGAATAATAATCTGACTTTTCTGGATAGGCATTTTTGAGAAAAAGAAATTTTTTTCTGTAAATTATAAAAAAAATTCAAAAGGTGACAGTAAAAGAACATTGACTGATATATCCAAATGGAGGATACCATTGTAATCATTAAACAATTATCTTTCAAATAAAAAGAATTGTAACAAAATATCTAGAACTGTTACAGAGATACAGCATTAAAAAAAAAGAGAAAAAAAAATCGCATCTTCAAAGTGGTATTTGCAGTGTCATCTTTGGAGGCCTGTATCTGGAGGCACGATTTTTTTATTTTTTTTGAGAAAACAAAAAATATGTGTTTCTTACTTACTCCTGATTTTTAACATATGCTAAATGCAATAACATCTGAGACTATGAAGGTAACCCCCCTGCCTGAAATGATACGGATTATGCCTCAAACACTCATCATGTTCATAGTGTTGCACTATTGGGAAATATGCATTTAAAATATGCCTGTTGCCTGTAGAAGCTGGCTCACACTTCCATTTCAAACCTATTACAGATCAGATTGATCAAGAAGAAACACCCATAAACTCCTTCATTTATAGTTGCAATGATGCAAACCTTTCACTGTCTTTTTGTCAGTGGGTTATGTTCAACTAGAATCTGAATGAGGACATTTGCATACATTTGTTCAACAATATTTTAGTAAAGAATGCAACAAAGTTAAATTCATTAAGATAGTAGGGAATAAATTTGTATGCTCAGAAAAAGATGTTACTAGTAAAGGTGACATTTCCCAAGTAGTGCATCCTTTACATTCTCAGAAAAGGTTAGCTTTTGCTGAAATGGAATTAAATCTTCTAAACGAAATTAGTTTTTGGAGTGCTCTTCATTTATTCATAAATTTGTCACTACACAACAGAACATACCTTATTTTATATTAGTTAGTGTAAATTTATTTAATGTCAGATATATTTACATAAATACCTCCCCTTGTACTTTATGTAAATAATACAAGTTTGTTTATACTGAAGAATCAACAGATATTAAAAGACACTTAAATATATGTGCATTAGCTTCACTTTCCTGAGTTACCTGTGTAGCATTAACTTTTTATTTTTTTTAGTAATAAATGAACACAGCTTGATTTTTTAAATCTTAGATGTATGTTGCTCCTATTAAGGTCTATCCATATCAAACAATTGTAACTTTTGGGATTTATTTTCACTTTAATACTTCACTTTCAATTGTACAAATGTTGTGTTCATAACCAGGAATTCTTCCATTGGTATTTATGCATGTAGCAAGATTGTCAAGCCTTTGTAATTACCTGTTTTAAAAAATATTTTTGATGAATTTGTGTTTGGCTAGAAATCTATAAATTAAAAGTTGATTTGTAATTTTTGCAGGTACTGGCAGGAGATTTTCCACATTTACTTATTCATGGCCCCTCTGGTTCTGGAAAGAGAACAATCATTAATTGTTTACTTCACGAGCTTTATGGACCAGGAGTTGAAAGACTGAGGATGGAACAGTCAAGCTATATGGTACTTTGAGTTACACACATTAATTATATTTGTGTTGCTTGTTATTTCAGTATTAATAGTACAGATGCAAGGGATGTGGGTATTACCAGAGTATGCAGATACTGAAAGAACCCAGTAATAAGTGTATGCAACTCTGCCACGTAAATACAGTGGTAGGCCCTACGTCTGAAAAAAGGAACTCATGTAATGTACACTGTGTGGTCCACAGCACTGGACTTTGTTTCACAGAAGGTATCACCAACACGTTAAGTAGCTGTGGTGTTGAATGTGCCAGTATGCCAGTACTTATTTTATTTTTGTATATGGCCCAGTCAGGAAATTAATTTTGTGGATATGGTGTGCAGTCACTGTAGCCACAGTTCCATTTTATTTTGTCATCATTTTAAACAGTAATGCCTGTAATATTTTTGCTTTGGAAAGCTATCAGTTTTTCTGTCAGGTCTGGAGAATGTGTGGCTTACTGATCAGATGCTAACAGTTGCAAAAAAGAAGAAGAAGAAGAAGAAGAAGAAGAACATGTTTGGACCCTGAATCCTGGGTCTGGCCCTGTTATTTCGCATTTCATCAGACATGATAACCACACCAAAAAAATGCACTTAAAACAATGGTAACAAGGTGCCACAACTTACAAGATTTCTACATGTGAAACCACAATCAGTAGCAGCTGCTTGGGGCACCAGTTTTGTCCAACTGCTGCAAGACCTGTGTACAGTGCATATCACAATTGATGAAATTATATGGGGGGAAAAGGGGTAAGGAGAGGGGCAGCAAATGATAAGGTGCTTGTGTGGAAAAAATGTTCTCAGGCCTGTACTGATCATTATCACAAAGATCAGCCTACAGTAGTTAAGCTTCATACAACATTGCATGAGACTGAACTTTTTGAAGACCATATCATAGCTGCAACTGATCCTTTTTTTTAAGTCAGCAGTCATCTGACTGGCTTAAGGCAGCCTGCCATGAACTCTTCTCCTGTGCCAACCTTTCCATCTCAGAGTTGCACTTCCAGCGTACGTCCTCAATTATTTGCGGAATATATCCCAACCTCTGTCTTCCTCTTCAGTTTTTATCCTCTACAGCTCCTTCTACTGCCCTGGAAGCTATTTCTCTTTGGTCAGAATGCCCTTTTTGCCATTGCTAGTCTGTTTTTTATTTCCTCCTTGCTCCGACATCGCGCCCTATTTTGCCACCTAGGTAGCAGAATTCCTTAACTTCATCTGCTTTATGATCGCAGTTTAAGATGTTCAGTTTCTCACTGTTATCTCTTCTGCTACTCTTATTTCTTTCGTCTTTCTTTGATTTAGTCTCAGTCCATATTCTGTACTCATTAGACTGTTCATTCCATTCTACACATCTTGTAATTCTTTTTCACTTTCCCTGAGGATCATCAGCAAATCTTATCATTGGTACTGTTTCACTTTTAATTTTAATTCCACTCTTGAACCCTTTGTTTATTTTTGTCATTGGTTCTTTGATGTATAGACTGAACAGCAGTGGCAAAAGACATAATCCCTGTCTTACACCCTTTTTCAATCTGTGCACTTCGTTCGTGGTCCTCCACTTTTACTTTTCCCTCGTGGTCGTGGTTCTTGTCGATATTGTATATTGTCCACCTTTCTCTATAGCTCATTCCTATTTTTCTCAGGATTCTGAACGTCTTGCACCATTTTACAGTATCGAACACTTTTTCCAGGTTGACAAATCCTGTGAACGTGTCTTGGTTTTTCCTTTAGTCTTGTTTCCATTATTAACAGCAACATCAGAATTACCTCTCATGCTTTTTCCGTTCCTAAAGCCAAACTCATCTTTATCTAGCACATCCTCAATTTTCTTTTTCATTCGTCTGTATATTATTGTGGTCAGCAACTTGGTTGCATGACTGTTAAGCTGATTGTGTGATAATTCTCGCACTTGTCAGCTCTGGCCTTATTGGAAGTGTGTGGATGATGTTTTTCCGAAAGTCAGATGGTACGTCACCAGATGCATACATTCTACACACCAATGTGATATAATCGTTTTGTTGTCACTTCCCCCAATGATTTTAGAAATTCTGATGGGACGTTATCTATACCTACTGCCTTATTTAATTTTAAGTCTTTTGAAGATATTCTAAATTCTGATTCTAATACTGGATCACCTATCTCTTCTATATTGACTCCTGTTTTTTCTTCTATCGTGCTTTCAGATAAGTTCTCTTTCTCATAGAGGTCCTCAGTGTGTTCTCTCCACCTATCCACTCTCTCCTCAACATTTAACAGCAGAATTCCCACTGGCCTGTTAATGTTACCTCAGTTGCTTTTAATTTCACTGATGGTTGTTTTGACTTTGCCATATACTAAATCATTGGTTCCAATTAACATTTCTTTTTTGATTTCTTCACATTTTCATGTAGCCATTTCACCTTAGCTTCTGCGCATTTTCTGTGTATTTCATTCCTAAGAGACTTGTATTTCTGTATTCCTGAATTTCCGTGAACCTTTTTGTACTTCCTTCTTTCGTTGATCGACTGAAGTACTTCATCTGTTACACATAGTTTCTTCGCAGTCATCTTTCTTGTCCCTGTTGTTTTCTCTTCAACTTCTGTGACCACCCTTTTTACAGGTGTCCATTCCTCTTCAACTGAAGCACCTATTGAGCTGTTTGTTATTGCAGTATCTTTAGAAAAGATCACAGAAAACTCTTCATTCCTTAGTAGCTTAGTATCCACATTTTTGCGCATTGTTTATTCCTGACTAGTCCCTTAAACTTCAGCATACTCTTCATCATTATCAAATTGTGATCTGTGTCTGCACTTGCCCTGGGTATGCATTACAATCCAGTATCTGATTTTGGAATCTCAGCTCGACCTTGATGCGATACAACTGAAATCTTGCTATATCTCCCAGCCTTTTCCAAGTATACCCCTCCTCTTGTGGTTCTGAATAGAGTGTTTGCTATTACCATCTGAAATTTATTGCAGAACTCAATTAGTCTTGCTCTTCTCTCTTTCCTAGTACCAAGCCCATGCTCTCCCATATCTCTCTCTTCTACTCTTTCCCCTACAACTTCATTCCAGTCCCTCATGACAATTAGATATTCATCTCCCTTTATTTACTGAATTATCTGTTCAACATCCTCATAAACTTTCTCTCCTCATCTTCTGTTTGCAACATCTGCGCGTGTATCTGAAGTATTGTTGTTGGTGTTGGTTTGTTGTCGATTCTGATGAGAGCAATCCTATCACCGAACTGTTCATATTATCTCACACTCTATTGTACCTTCCCATTCATAACGAATCCTACTCCTGTTATTCCATTTTGTGCTGCAGTTTAATATTACCCTATACCCATCTGACCAGAAATCCTTGTCTTCTTTCCATTTGACTTCCCTGACACCCACTGTATCTAGATTGAGCCTTAGCAGCTCCATTTTCTGATTGTCTAGCATCCCTACCACAAAAAAGACATTATTGTTGTGTTGGTTATTAAATCTTTTATCTCATAGTCACCCCCCTCTTGGCAGTCCCCTCCCAGAGATCTGAATGGGGTACTATTCCAGAATCTTTTGGTGATGGAGAGATCATCATGCCACTTTTCAGTTACAAGTCACATGTCCTGTGTATAAATGTTTTGTGTCTTTAATGCAGTGGTTTTCATTGCCTTCTTCATCGTCTTGCGGTTTGACGTTGCTGATTCTTCTGCCCTTTAGGGACAATTTCTCATCTTAGGGCAAGAGAGTGCTTGAACTTCTTTCCGCTCCTTCGCACTCTTTCACCAGGCTGTTGGGAGAATGAGGGAGACTTCTTATGCCGGAAGCTTTCAGCTGTCATTGCTGATGATTAGTATTCAGAATTTAAACAGTGTCAGGGTTCAAACCCAAGAATGAGGACATTTTGATTGCTAATCAGAGATGCAACCCCTAGACCATGGTTGCTGATTCTACAGAGGCATAAATAGAACACTACACAATGAAATGATGCTGTAGTTCACTGGTTAATGTGCAGTCCTGATGTGCAAAAGATCATGGGTTTGAATCTAATAATGAGACTTTTTTATTTTTAAATCTTTATCAAAATGACTGATTGTCATTGTTTTGAATTGATTATTTTAAATGTAGTATTTTCATATTTAATATTTTGTCATGTCATTTTTTATCATCGTATTGGCTTTTTATTTGCTCTTACTTTTACTTCATATCATTCATTTTACATTTGGCATCAGCCTGTTTCTCCTAAACCTGCAGCTGAGAGCCAGGCAGGACTGCTCATCACTTGGTATCAAGTCAGCTTGTGTGGCCATTATGAGGATTGTTTCAGGTAGCTGATGAAAGTGAAACATTTCATTTTGCTTTTTGTGCTGAAATTGGAATTTTTTCATCATGAGTTTGTTCACAAAGGCCAGCTTTAATCACGGTGATCAAAGTGAGCATGATCAACAGTTCTACTGCAGGTTGCTGACCGGTGTTTTATCATATACATAGCACATCATGAGGTTGTGGTTAGGTTAGGACATGTGTTTAAATCCATAGCTACAAAATGCATTGTCTGCCGCAGTTCAGTCACTGATTACTTAAAGTCAGTTGTGGACAGAGCATCTTGCATTCCCACAATATCTAATGGCAACCACTTCCAACAGTGCTCTGCTTTACATGAACAGCAAGTACAGAGCGACCTCCCATGTGTATCACTTTGGTCCAAGCGGCAGCTAATGTGGCAATGCTATAGCAGCAACTTACAGAAGTCAACTGGCAAGTAATTTTGATTGGACTATAGGGCAGGGTTTTCAGGCATATGTAGTGTGTCCATACAATACACCCCCAGTGCAGTGAGAGTTAGTGTATGGGATCTGAAATCCAGTGTGGGCACTAGCCGTGGAATATCTGTAAATTTAGACAATCTTCGGGATTCTGCATTCTTCTGAACTTTGCATGCTTTTTCCGTTGCCTCTGCAACAGCGTTCGGACCTGTTATGTGTACCATGGGGGATCAGTTCCATCTCTTACCAATTTATGAGGTACGAATCTCTCAATTGCTGTTGCTGCTATATCTTTGAATTTGAGCCACATCTCGTCTACATTTGCATAGTCAGTTCGGAAGGAATGGAGATTGTCTCTTAGGAAGCCTTTTAGTGACACTTAATCTGCTTTTTTAAATAAAATTATTTTGCGTTTGTTTCTGGTGGATTTGGAAGAAACGGTATTGAGCCTTGCTACAACGACCTTGTCATCACTAATCCCTGTATCAGTCATGATGCTCTCTATTAGCACAGGATTGTTTGTGGCTAAGAGGTCAAGTTTATTTTCGCAACCATTTACAATTCGTGTGGGTTCGTGGACTAACTGCTCGAAATAATTTTCGGAGAAAGCCTTTAGGACAATCTCGGAAGATGTTTTCTGCCTACCACCGGTTTTGAACAAGTATTTTTGCCAACATATGGAGGGAAGATTGAAGTCCCTACCAACTATAACCGTATGAGTGGGGTATTTATTTGTCACGAGACTCAAATTTTCTCTGAACTGTTCAGCAACTACATCATCAGAGTCTGGGGGTCGGTAGAAGGAGCCAATTATTAACTTCCTAAAAAACCACCCAGTCCACGCCACACAGCCTCCACTACCCATGTAGCCGCCAGCTGGTGTAGTGAACTCCTGACCTATTCCGCAGAACCCGAAACCCCAGTGCAAGTCAAGGAATCTGCAGCCAACACGGTCGCAAAACCGTCTGAGTCTCTGATTCATACCCTCCACCCGGATCTGCACCAAAGATCCGCAGTCAGTTCTGTCAACGATGCTGCAGAAGGTGAACTCTGCCTTCATCTCGTAAGCAAGACTGGCAGACTTCACCAAATCAGATAGCCGCTGGAATCCAGAGAGAATTTCCTCAGATCCAAAGAGAGACACGTTATTAGTGCTGACATGTGCCACCACCTGCAGCTGGCTGCACCCTGTGCTCTGCATGGCATCCGGAAGGACCCTTTCCACATCAGAAATGACTCCACCCAGAATGCACACGGAGTGCACACTGGATTTCTTCCCCTCCTTAGCCGCCATATTCCTAAGGGGCCCCATTACTTGCCTGACATTGGAGCTCCCAACTACCAATAAGCCCACCCTCTGCGATTGCCTGGGCCTTGAAGGCTGAGAATCATCCTCTGAAACAGAGCAGGCAGCTGCAGCTGGCTCAGCCAGAGGCAGTACCTGAAACCTGTTTGTCAGATGCACCGGGGAGGCTTTCTGATCAGCCTCCAGGGACGTCTTTCGCTGCCTGCCACACCTTGGAATGACCTCCCAATCAACCACAGGCAAGGGCTCAGCCCCACTGCGGGCAGCAATCGGGGCAACCACAGTGGCAGACCGATCTGGGAACAGATGGGACAAGGTTGACATCCCGTGATACCCAAGTCTGGCTCCCCACAGTGGTGCCCATTGGCAACAGCCTCAAGCTGCGTGACCGTAGTCGGCGCTGCCTGCAGCTGTGAGTGAAGAGATGCCAACTCACCCCTCATCCGAACACAGCAATCACAGCCTCTGTCCATTCTATTCGATGTTGAACAACAGTTACTGAAACGCAAGTCCGTACCTAGATAACGCAAGGGAAACACGCAAAGAATGTGTGAACTAACCTGTACAAATGCCTAACGACTGCGCTACAATCTGCCTGAATTTACGACTACAGTAACTAAGACTCGAAATTACACCTCCTATATGAAACTCAACTATGTAACAAATGAGTATGCAAGGAGTATACGACTTGCTGCTGGCAGCTGCTTATCCAACGGCAGCAGGGAGCACACTGGCTGTGACCATCCAACACTGGCCATTCAAAACAAAAACAGAAGACAGATGACTACGCAAATTTACACTATTCAGGTACTAAAGCGCGATGCTACAACTCTCAAATACTATAATACGCCCGAAATTTATGAATTAAACCATGCAAGTACCCAAAAATGCGCAAAGAAATTAAGAATTAAACTATGTAACAAATAAGTAAGCTAGGAGTATACAACTTGCTGCTGGCAGCCGCTAACCAGTGGCGGCAGGGAGGTACTGAATAGAATTGAACAGAAGAGAAATTTGTGGAACAACCTGACTAAAGAAGGAATCTGTTGGTAGGACACATTCTGAGGCATCAAGGGATTTCCAATTTAGTACTGAGAAAAGCATGGGGGATAGAAATCATAGAGGAAGACCAAGAGATGAATACAGTAAGCAGATTCAGAAGGATGTAGGTTGCAGTAGTTACTCGCAGTGGAAGAGGCTTGCACAGGATAGAGTAGTATTGAGAGCTGCATCAAAACACTCTTTGGACTGAAGGCAACAACAACAACAACAACAACAACAACAACAACAACATGTTAAGTATAATTTGTAGCAATAAGGGTCCACTTTCAATGCAACTCCGCCTTTTTTTTATTTTTTTTATTTTTAAGGCCATAGTGCTCTCAAGCAAATATAGTTTCTTAGGTGGTTTAAAGACTCTTTTTCTTTTCCTTTTTTGTAAAAGTGAGCCAAAAATAGCCATCATCATCATCATCATCGTCATCATCATTTAAGACTGATTATGCCTTTCAGCGTTCAGTCTGGAGCATAGCCCCCTATAAAATTCCTCCATGATCCCCTATTCAGTGCTAACATTGGTGCCTCTTCTGATGTTAAACCTATTACTTGAAAATCATTCTTAACCAAATCCAGGTACCTTCTCCTTGGTCTGCCCCGACTCCTCCTACCCTCTACTGCTGAACCCATGAGTCTCTTGGGTAACCTTGTTTCTCCCATGCGTGTAACATTACCCCACCATCTAAGCCTGTTCGCCCTGACTGCTACATCTATAGAGTCCATTTCCAGTTTTTCTTTGATTTCCTCATTGTGGACACCCTCCTGCCATTGTTTCCATCTACTAGTACCTGCAACCATCCTAGCTACTTTCATATCCGTAACCTCAACCTTGTTGATAAGGTAACCTGAATCCACCCAGCTTTTGCTCCCATACAACAAAGTTGGTCGAAGGATTGAACGGTGCACAGATAACTTAGTCTTGGTACTGACTTCCTTCTTGCAGAAGAGAGTAGATCGTAGCTGAGCGCTCACTGCATTAGCTTTGCTACACCTCGCTTCTAGTTCTTTCACTATGTTGCCATCCTGTGAGAATATGCATCCTAAGTACTTGAAACCGTCCACCTGTTCTAACTTTGTTCCTCCTATTTGGCACTCAATCTGTTTATATTTCTTTCCCACTGACATTACTTTCATTTTGGAGGTGCTAATCTTCATACCATAGTCCTTACATTTCTGATCTAGCTCTGAAATATTACTTTGCAAACTTTCAATCGAATCTGCCATCACAACTAAGTCATCCGCATATGCAAGACTGCTTATTTTGTGTTCACATATCTTAATCTCACCCAGCCAGTCTATTGTTTTCAACATATGATCCATAAATAATATGAACAACAGTGGAGACAGGTTGCAGCCTTGTCTTACCCCTGAAACTACTCTGAACCATGAACTCAGTTTACCTTCAACTCTAACTGCTGCCTGACTATCCATGTAAAGACCTTTAATTGCTTGCAAAAGTTTGCCTCCTATTCCATAATCTCGTAGAACAGATAGAACAGACAATAACTTCCTCCAAGGAACCCGGTCACATGCCGTTTCTAGATCTATAAAGCATAGATACAATTCCCTGTTCCACTCATAACACTTCTCCATTATTTGCCGTAAGCTAAAGATCTGGTCCTGACAACCTCTAAGAGGCCTAAACCCACACTGATTTTCATCCAATTGGTCCTCAACTAATACTCGCACTTTCCTTTCAAGAATACCTGAGAAGATTTTACCCACAACGCTGATTAAAGAGATACCTCTGTAGTTGTTACAATCTTTCCTGTTTCCATGTTTATAGATTAGTGTGATTACTGCTTTTGTCCAGTCTGATGGAACCTGTCCCGACTCCCAGGCCATTTCAATTATCCTGTGTAGCCATTTAGGACCTGACATTCCACTGTATTTGATGGGTTCCGACTTAATTTCATCCACCCCAGCTGCTTTATTGCACAGCAATCTATTGACCATTTTCTCCACTTCCTCAAATGTGATCCTATTTCCATCATCATTCCTATCCCATTCTACCTCGAAATCTGAAACATTACTGATCGTATTTTCACCTACATTGAGCAACTCTTCAAAATATTCCCTCCGTCTGCCCAAGGCATCCACAGGATTCACCAGCAGTTTTCCTGACCTGTCCAAAATACTTGTCATTTCCTTCTTACCCCCCTTTCGAAGACTGCTAATTACACTCCAGAATGGTTTTCCAGCAGCTTGACCCAGAGTCTCCAACCTGTTTCCAAAATCTTCCCAAGATTTCTTCTTGGATGCAGCAATTATCTGTTTGGGTTTGTTTCTTCCTTCAACATAACTTTCTCTGTCTACCTGAGTTCTAGTATGTAGCCATTTTTGATACGCCTTCTTTTTTCTTTTACAGGCTGCCTTGACTGTGTCATTCCACCAAGCTGTTTGCTTCATCCTACTTTTACACACTATTGTTCCAAGACATTCTTTAGCCACTTCTAGTACTGTGTCCCTCTACCTTGTCCATTGCTTTTCCACTGACTGTAATTGACTACATTCAACTAACTGGTACCTTTCTGAGATCGCTGCTATGTACTTGTGCCTGATTTCCTTATCCTGAAGTTTCTCCACTCTTATCCTCCTACATATGGACCTGACCTCCTGCACCTTCGGCCTCACAATCCCAATTTCACTGCAGATTAAATAATGATCAGTGTCATCAAGGAATCCCCTGAATACATGTGTGTCCCTCACAGCCTTCCTGAATTTCTGATCTGTTATTATATAGTCAATGACAGTTCTGGTTCCCCTGCCTTCCCAAGTATACTATTGAATGTTCTTATGTTTAAAAAAGGAGTTTGTGATTACTAAGCCCATACTGGCACAGAAATCCAAGAGTCGTTTCCCGTTCCTGTTGGCCTCCATATCCTCTCCAAATTTACCCATAACCTTTTCATACCCTTCTGTTCGGTTTCCAATCCTGGCGTTAAAATCACCCATGAGCAGAACACTGTCCTTGTCCTTTACTCTAACAACTACATCACTAAGTACCTCATAAAAACTATCCACCTTATCTTGATCTGTCCCTTCACAATGCAAATATACTGACACAATCCTAATTTTCTTGCTAGACACTGTCAAACCTATCCACATGAGTCGTTCGTTTACATACCTTATTGCAACTACGCTGGGTTCCATTTCTTTCCTGATGTAAAGCCCTACACCTCATTGTGCTATTCCTGCTTTGACCCCTGACAGGTAGACCTTGTATTCTCCCACTTCCTCTTCTTTTTCACCCCTTACTCGAATGCCACTAACGGCTAAAACGTCCAGACCCATCTTACTTGCAGCCTCTGCCAGCTCTACCTTCTTCCCAGAGTAGCTCCCATTGATCTTAATAGCTCTCCATCTCATTACCATTTGTGTGCCAAGTCGTATCTTAGGAGTCCCTGGTTTGTCAGTTAGAGGTGGTACTCTGTCACCTCCAAAGGACAGCCATTTTTTTAAATGCCAAAAATAGCCATTTTTGGCATTTAAAAAAAATTGTAAACCATGTGTTCAATTTGTAAACTATGGGAAAGTAGTAGAAGAATGAAATTTGCGTTCAATTTGTAAACTGTTGCAAAGTAGTGGGAGAATGAAATTTTATACTCTACCATCTTGTTTTTGTAAGTTAATATGTGCAAAGATTCAGGTTTAGCCTACATTTACTTGCGAAGATTTAAAAAACTGTTGATAGCTATGCTATTAGGCCAAACAAATGACTATATCTTCTGAAGTACTGAATTAATGACCGTGAAACATTAGCAATGTTCATTGGGAACATGTGTGGTTGTTCATACAAAATGTCATCAAAATTTGTGATGTTCATGCAGGAACCTCTAGAGCACTTGGCATGGAACAAGCCAGATGTCATATAGCTGTCAGATAAGTAATTTTCAACCACATGTAAGTATTTTCTATATTCACAGTATTTAGTATTATTTGATTTTACCTGGTTACATGAGAAAAACCCATTGTGATTTGAAGGTACAATGCTACTGGTATTTTCAGTTACAAAGAGAATAGTGGCAAATGACAAAACTGTTTTGATGTTCATGATAAAAGGCTGGAGGCACTTGCTACTAGGCAGTTTCCATCAGATGTTTCGGCATTTTTCTTCAAACTGACGCTGAACTGAATTTATGCATCAGTCGTTGTAACACATTAAACCTTCCAAGGAGCGCCACAAGCTAATTTTATTTTGAGTTTCTTGAAAATTCAGTCACAATTTAAAGTATTAACGAACTTTCTGCGATAGAACTGAGCCAGAGTAGGAAACCCCTGTTGGCAAAAAGAAATGATCAGCTCCTATGTATCAGCAGATGGGATTTGAACCTTACCCTTGCATGGTATTGGCAATGGTTGTATGGTTTGGAGTTGGCTGTTTACAGGAGTGTGGCACCAAAAGAGCCAAAAAAATTCTGGCCATTGCCACATCCTTACCTTTCAGTCTGAGCTTTTATAATGACCAGCAGCTGCAGCTTCACCCCCATCATGGACTTATTGCTACAGTGATTTACCACCTAGCAGTGAGTAGCAGTTTAGTTGTTCATCACCTTGAACAGAACACAGCAATATTGCGAGCATGTGCTCGTTGTTGGCATTGTTTTATTCACTTGGTGCATGGATATATTTCACTTGACAGCCGTAAATCGGTCGTGCTAGGCTTGTGGTGACGTTCATAAGATTCATCGGAACCTCCTCCATTGTCACCTTGATCTGGTCTCCTGGTTCAGTACTTTCTCCCCAGCTTGACCATAGTTCCTGTTTCACTCATGTGCTTTGTGTCTTTTATTATTGTGTAACATCAACAAAGGCTGTCGTCAGCAGTGTATTGTGTTTTGCTTAGTTCTAATTTCAGAAGTTGTATTTCCCAGTACCTGACAAATGAGGAACCCCCTGCAAAAAGGAACACTGCTGATGCTTTAATGTGTTGGAATATTGGGTAGATAATAAATTTAAAATCTCAGCAGCCTTTTAACATGTACCACTCCCATAAACTAAGGTAATCTCTTTCCATTTTTGCCGACTAGTACTGCAAGAGCTGTGGATGGCAGTACTGTGAGGGAGACACATCTTGTCTGGGAGGACATAGGGCAAGTTCAGTTTACAAATATCATGCCCTTGGCTGTGTATGCCACTGGAGGGGTGAGTGCAGCTGCAGTTGGGGTGGTGGTTTGATGGCTGTCAGGAGAATAAGCAGAGGGCTAGGTTTGATTGTATTGGGGAGGGCATACTTCCTTTATGCAGCTTGGATTTCAGATTTTCAAATAAATCTGTAGTATATTGGTTACATTGTTGTGTAACTTAACTATTTTCACTCTTTGGATTAGCAGCCCTTAGTTTTTTTCAGCTCTTGTGGGAACTTCACCTGTCTCCCATCAGAGCATAAGATAATTGATTCCAATGTAATACAGTTTGCATGTGGAGCTTGGAACTTTTAACGTCTTTCTGTATTTAAATAAATTCATAAATACTTAAATTTGCTCTTGCCAGCTTTAATATATACTGAATGTATTATAAACTGTTTAATTAGTGACAGCTGCAGTAGACTTTCTGCATAGTGAATAAACATGGTAGCTAAAGATAAACTTCGTGCCTCAGCTACATTAATTTAATATGGTAATGTCTTGAATAGCGATATTGTTTCTATTTATTTGTTACAATTTAACAAGATGTTCAACAGATCCATGTCCAACTATGGGACATAATATGATGGCATGAACCCACCCATAATTAGAGTGAAATATAAACTTTAAGTGTATTCGTGTAGGGCCACGACCCATGGGTATCATAAGTGTGGGTATGTGTCACAGATAGAATTTAGCTTTATTAAAATATAGGCACTAGAGCATTCTGTAGCATCTGCATATTAAAGAAGATAGTATGATGTGGGATAATAGAAATAAAGTTCACAGACTTTTTTAAAAAAAACCTTGTGAGGTATTTCTTTAGCAATAACTATTCTTTGCTGCAAATGTGAATTTGACTCAACCAGCTAAGAGTTTATAGTTATGTCACCAAAAACTGCTATCTGACTCTCTCATGATGTTAAGCATGTACCTGTAGAGGTACATACTTCTTTAGATCATAATTTTCCTCCGTTGAAGTCTACACCTCCAGGAATATATGCAGACAGCTACAAAATTTATACATCTTTCCTCAAACAGTTTCAAAGCATATATAATTATGAGCGCATTCTTCGAGTTGTTAAGTTATGGCAACTAATAGATACCTCACAAGGTTTTTTTTAAAAAAGTCTGTGAACTTTATTTCTATTATCCCACATCATACTATCTTCTTTGCCTTATATTTCACATTACTTTTTCAAACTGCATTCGATAATATATTGGTACGTCAGTGCCTGTGCACCTGGCCTATCAGTATGACAATTAAGATACAATAAATTTTCCACCCAATAATAATGTTAAGTAATTATGGACTCTGACCTATTCGCTCAGATACCAACACTGGAAGATGTGGAAGAAGACAATGAACATCAAATAAAATAATTAATGAGTGTAAGTCCTCCACAGGTTGTGTAAAAATGTACTGACTGTTTTATCTTTGCACATGAGTCTGAGTACACAGGAGAGTGTTTTAATTAATTAATTTGAAGCATTTCTTAAATCATTAAATCAACCAGGAGAAAGAAATCGTGGAGTTGGTTCATGATGCTACTATTGCGACCATGTGTGCCACAGATGCAGCTATACCCTTCTTTCTGATCTTCTCTGGCAGAAGCCCATATTAGGGCAATCAGGGGAAATAACTAAGGCCTTTAGAGAACTTGTAATGGTGTTCTAGTGCAAAGAACAGCAACCCTCCATGACCAGTTCAGTTATACCCAAAACAATGGTGGAGGAAGGCATATTAAAAGAAATGAGTGCTACATCTCACGTACTACGTTGCTCATCACATTCACTGACATACTTCCTGAGGCCTGATACATTTTCAGTGTTCTTCTACTGAGCACATATTTGTGGCACAGCTAATGAAGATGTTAGTAGTGACCCCTGGATAGTATTGAACTTTAAAAGCACAACTTTCTGAAAAGAGTAGTTGCTACTCATGATATAGCGAATGCTGAGTTGCAGATAGGTACAACAAAGAGACTGTTCCAAAATGAGGTTTCGGCCAACAAGGCCTTTTCCAAAATAAGATAAAAACACACACACACACACACACACACACACACACACAAACAAACACAGCTCTGGCTTCAGAAAAGAGTAGTTGCTACTCATGATATAGCGAATGCTGAGTTGCAGATAGGTACAACAAAAAGACTGTTCCAAAATGAGGTTTCGGCCAACAAGGCCTTTCCCAAAATAAGATAACACACACACACACACACACACACACACACACACACACACACACACACACAAACAAACAAACAAACGAACACAGCTCTGGCTTCAGGACACTAGATCGCGTGTTCTCAGTATCTCCATACGCCTTTCTTCTCGTGTCAAGCAAAAAATTCTTCAGTTCTTTAGTCATATTGAGAAAAAGAGATGTAGAAAAACGTAGAGAAGAGAATCGAGGAAGAGAAGATAAAAGGAAAGAGACCGAAGTGAAGAGCAGTGAACACGTGGATTGAGCAAATCAAGATGATTTCTGATCTACCTCTTCAGCAGGCTCTAAGTTAAGCTGGTAACCGGCCAGGATGGAGGCGCTTGGTTCATGGGGACAAGACGGACAGCAATGAGCACAACAGCTTGTTAGGATGAACTTTATTAATAATATTTTATAAAATTCGAGTTGAACTTGTTGCTGAATTTTAGCTTTATGCAATCAAATACTATGACACCTATGGAATAACAGTGAAAAGAAGGGTATAATGAAGAACAATTTGTCTAATAGGTAATTTGTGCAAATTGTTAGAAAGAATGGTTAACAGGTAACTGTATTGGCACCAGTAATCCAGAAAACTTCTATCTCAATTCAAATGTGGTTTTTGAGAATTCTGACTGACCAGTAGCCATCTTCGACCCTATAACATTTTGCTCACTTTACATAGTATGTTTTTCAGGCCTGTCCACACATTTTTATACAGCACCTTTTGTTACTTTGGTTGAGTTAGATCGTGAGTGAGCATGACATTTAGGAATCAATATGTCAAAGAAACATTCTCCCACCAGGATCAGTACTCACCACTACTTTCTTTGTGATAACAATTAATGACACCATAAACATTTTGGGACTCATTGTCTTATCAAGATTGTATTTAGATGACTTCTGCTTATACTAAAGATCAGCATCACACATCGTTTTTTGGACACCACATATTGTGAATTGATCTAAAAGTAGACTGGAATGAATGTTTGATATCTCTGATAGTAGCTGGTGATGAAATAGCTACTGTCAGCTGTGTTTCAGGTTTTTGGAGTAGAAAGTGAACATCAATGCTGTTAACCTCTGTATTGGTATAGAGGATGAATACTGAGGAAGTACCGTCCACAGTAGTTCTTATCCCAAGGGATGTGATGCTTTGCTATTCCTTGAGGTAACATATATGATTAATTTCTTACCTCTTATCCCTATACCTCTGTCAGTCTAGAAACACACAAGTTTTCCTTGTCATGTTTACATAACACACAGAGATTTGAGTGTTTACTCCTCAAGATATTTCATTAACTGATGTCAGTGCAGGACGAACATGGAGGTAGTACGTAATTTTATTTCGAGTCATCTGTTTTTGTAATTTGTTCCAAGAGGATGGTGATAAAATGCCATTTGTATCTGTCACTTTTTGCATCTCACAGGCTATTTTTACTGATGTAACAAGAAATGTTAAGTGTGTTGTAATGCACAAGTTGTTTTAAACACCTCAGGTTGTATATCTTTTTGATTCACAGACTCCATCAAATAAAAAAATTGAATTAATGACTTTAAGCAGTAATTACCACATTGAAGTGAATCCATGTGATGTTGGAATTTATGATAGAGTTGTCATACAAGAACTGATTAAAGGAGTAGCTCAGACTCATCAGCTTGACTTGCAAGGACTAAGGGATTTCAAAGGTATGTGAGAGTATACATTCACTCATTGCGACTGTGAACTGCAAGTTTCTAAGCAAAATGCCATGTATATATGGCTTTAGTTATCCAAGCTTGCAGAACTATGTATAGAATTTTGAATCATTCCAATGGAGAGTAAGAGGAAGGAAACTATTTTACTCCTCTTTACCCAGTTACTTTGGAAGAAAAGCCCTGCAATATCCCATGACCTTGTGCTTTCATAATAGAATACAGTATATAATGCATACATCAATATTTTGACTTTTGGGTTAGTATGTATGATTGTCTTGATTGCTGCATTTTAATTACATATTCTGACTGTAAACACGTTCATTTGGAAAAAAAATAATAGACCCATACTGAATGTAGATGAAATAACATTTTAAAAATATACAGAGACTGCCATCTAGTTAAGAAATCAGGACCTAAAGCTTTTTCTTTAAGGAGCTCATTTAAGTCGTACAGTCGTTAACAGTACATAATCATAGGAAAATGCCTCAATTGCAGATGCCATACTGTAAAAAAAAGAAGTATGAAAGAAAAGGAATTGACGAGGGGGTGGAGGGAGTCACATTTGAGAACATTACAACCTAAAAAAAAACCTTGCTGTTGGCTGATGCTCTACCAGATCATGGGTTCCTATCCCCATGATCACTGATATGAATTGATCTGTTTCCTACATTCCTTCCATTCAGATGGCTACTAAGCTTGAAATATTACTTAAGGTTCTTAACTCTCCTTGCCTGTCTCATTCAGAGCCCTAGGACAAGACCTTACTCTGACTTCTGCATAGCAATTGTGAGGAAGGGGACTGGGTATACTTGTGGTCATTTGATTCCTACTTGCATTGCTGGCCTATGGTATTCATCCCCATACGACAGTGAGATGTAAGTCAACTATATATAGTGAAAAGGACTGCCTCACAGACTTCGTTGAATAAAGAAATTGAATTAATGACTTAGAGCAGTAAATTCCATGTTGTAAGTGAATCCATGTGATATTGGAATTTATGATAGAGTTGTCATACAAGAACTAATTAAAGGAGTAGCTCAGAATCATCAGCTTGACTTGCAAAGACTAAGGGATTTCAGAGATATGTGAGTATACATTCACTCATTGTGATTGTGAACTGCTCGATAGAAGCAAAAATATCACATATATAAAAACATGGTGGAGGGGAGAACCAGGTGGCTTGTTTTGTGAAGCAGCCACTGAAATGAAGCACATTATGTCCAGCTGCATGTTGTGCCACAGGGTGGTCCACTTTGCTCCTGGCCACAAGTTGGCAGTGGCCATTCATCTTGGTGGACAGCTGGTTGGTAGTTCTACCAATATAAAAAGCCATCCAATGGTTGCAGTAGAGCTGGTATATGACATGGCTACTTTCACATGTGGCCTGGCCTCTGATAGAGTAGGGTAAGCCTGTGACAGGACCGGAGTAGGAAGTGCTGTTGTGTGGACTGGGCAGGTCCCTGTGGCAAGGGGTTGGGATTGGGAGTGGCATAGGGATGGACTAGGATGTTGTGTGGGTAGAATGTCCTTAATTTCAGGCATAGTGATGGATAATCAAAGTCCTGATGAAGGATGTGGTTCAGTTGTTCCAATCTAGGGTATAGTAGGTGACAAAGATGGGTGTCTTTGTTGTTGGCGTGTGGGTGTATTTGCAGCATTGGGTATGTGTGCGGATATGGCAAGGGAAATCTATCTGCAGACTATGTCTGGGGAACAGTGCTTGTCTGTGAAGGCCTATCTGAGATATTAAGCATACTGAGCAGGGCAGTTTTTGTCAGTATAAATAAGCCGTCCCTGGGTGGCCAGACTATATGGGAGGGGTTTTGTGGTGTGGTAGGGATGGCAGCTGTTGAAATGCACATACTGTTAGTTGTTGGAGGGTTTAGTGTGGACAGAGGTGTGCATGGCAGCATCAGAGAGGAGGTCAATGTCTAGGACGGTAGCACATTAGGTTTAGGAGAACTAGTTGAAGCAGATGGAAGAGAAGGTGAAGAGGTTATTAAGGTCTGAGGATAGGGTGTCTTGGGCTTGAGTCCAGATCATAAAAATGTCATCAATGAAGCTGAACCAGATCAGGGGTTTGGGGTTTCAGGAAACTTGGAAGGTTTCCTCTAGGTGACCCATAAACAGGTTGGCACAAGAGGGTGCCATACACATTCATTTGGCTGTGCCATGGAAGTTTTTGTATTCCTTCTCTTCAAAGGAGAAGTATTTGCATGTTAGGATAAAGTTAGCAAGGAGTATGAGGAATGAGGTAGTGGGTTTGCAGTCTGAAGGATGTTGGGAGAGAGAGTGCCCAATAGCCATGAGGGATGTTGGCATATAGGGAAGCGGCATCAACACTGATGAGTAGGGACCCAGAAGATAAAAGGGTGGGGATGATGGAGAATCAGTGAAGGAAGTGATTTGTGTCTTTGATATGGGCGGCTAGATTTCAGACATTTGTTGCAGGTGTTGGACATTGAAGCTCAAAATTATGTCAGTGGTGGTGTAACAGCCAGCTACAATGGGCATTCAGGATTATTGGGTTTGTGGATTTTCAGAATGCATATAGAAGGTGTGTGTGTGGGATGTCATAGGAGTGAGGAGAGAAATAGATTCAGGGGAGAGGTTCTGCAAAGGGCCCAAGGCCTTAAGCAGGAATTGGAGGTTATGTTGAACTTCTTGTGTAGAATTTGTAGGTGGAGCAGGCAGTTGATTGGCAGAGGTCTTCTGCCAGGTAGTCACTGAGATTCATAGCATTGGTGGTGAAATCTTTGTCTACAAGTAGAATAATTGGGTCTGGATTTGTTTTGAGGTTTGTATGGCAGCCATTTCTTCTTCTGAAAGGTTGGTTTCCTGAGAAAGGGTCCTGGAGAAGGACGGTGAATCCAGGTTGGAGCTGAAGAATTCGTGGAAGGTGACCAGATGGTTAGGTGGGATGGCGGGAGGATAACAGTTGGATGGTGGTGTGACCTGGGAGAGGAAGGGATCAATGTTGGGATTATGTTGGCTTTGGTTGGAAGGATTAGTGGCAAGGAAGTGTTTCCTTTGCAGGGATCAGCAGAAGGAGAGTAGGTCTTTGACAAGTTTAACATGGTTAAATTAGAATGTTGGGCTGAAGCCGGGGGCTTTTGATAAGACTGAAATGTGTGTGGGGTTGAGGGGTTGTTGGAAAGATTAACAACAGTGATATGACGGTGACTAAATGATGGCGGCCATGCAATTGAACCCCCGTCCCCTATATCTAACAGTAAACATTCCTTTCTCCTGATCCTACCCCTCCTTTCTCAATGACCGTCATCTTTTCAGATCCTGCCAGTCCTTGTCACTCACAAACCTGGTACTGCAAAAACACATTTTCAAGGCACACTCCGATAAATCCAAAACTGGAACAGTCCTGGAACAGTGTTGTTAGTCTTCCCAACAAAATTCTCAGCCCCACAGAAGTTTCAGTCCTGTCCACAGGCCTCACCTTGAGCCCTACATCCAAATTTGACCATGTTGGACTTATCAAAGACCTACTACCATTCTCTTGGTCCATGCAACTGGAACACTTCTTTGGCTTCAATCCCTCCATCCAAAGCCAAGATAATCCCAACATTAAACCTTGCCTCTCCCAGGTCATACCACCATCCAATGGTGATCCTTCCCCCCAACTTTCCTACCACCTAACCATCTCTTGGGTCACCTTCCAGGAATTTCTTACCTCCAACTTGCCATCACTATCCTTTCCCAGGTAACTTCCTAAGAACACCAACCTTTTAGTGGAAGAATTATTCTACCTGCAGACAAAGGTTCCACTATTGTTGTTATGAATCACATTGACTACCTGGTGGAAAGCCTCTGCCAATTATTGGACTACCCCACCTATAAACTCTGCCAGAGTAATCCCATCCTAGAAGTCCAGCATAACCTCCAATCTCTGCTTAAAGCCTTAGGCCCTTTCCAGAACCTGAATCCATTTCCCTCCTTGCACCTGTGGCACCCCACACACCCATCTCTTACATGCTCCCCCAAATTCCAAAAACCCAACAATCCTGTACACCCCATCGTAGCTGGTTATTGTGTTCCCACTGAAAGAATTTTTGCCCCTCTTTGACCAACAGCTCCAACCAATAGCCCAAAGTCTAGTTGATCATTCAAGTACTCTTCAACTAACCATTAACATCCTAATGAGCAGTGTGAAAAAAAACTTTGATCTGAAAAGTGTGAAGCGTCAAACCTGTGAACCATTATCACTACAAAAATTGTGTACATTTCTGGGCGATGGTGAAACTCTTCCAAATAAGTGGACTGCAATTCCAGCTGAATTAAGTGATAGTCATAAACATGAAAGTGTGAAAAGTGTTGGCAGCAAATTTCGTAAACACTGCAGCAGTGGAACAAACAAGACAACTGTTAGAGATAGTGGCAGCAGAACCAAGAATCTATCACATAAATGGTACACTCTTCTTTTCTTAACAGACAGCCATGGCAGAAAATAGCAAGTACTTTACAAGATAATAACGACAACTTCCAAGCAATGGGAACAGTAAAACCAGATGCAAGTATGAAAAATGTTAGTAATATTGATTGCAGGAGAAAATGAAAGACAAAAATGGATGTGTCATATGAATGATATTGCAAGAAACGAGGCACAAAATTTCTTAGCAAGTCTGAAAAAGTTCTTAGAAGTTAACAGATATTGGTACACAATAGTTACAATGCTACCTCACAGGTGTGACCTAATATGCAATTTGTGTGTCAGCAAGAAGACACAAAAAATGAATATTAAAATGTGCACTTCATTTGAAAAATTTGGAACAATGGGTGTAGGTAAACCGGACAAATGCATACATGCCAAACATGGGTTGCATCTAAATTCTGAAACAAAAAACTTTTATGTGACAAGGTAAGCAAAATTATTGCAGAAACAGATGAGTTAATGAAAATTCTTAATCACGGAGGGAAAAATATATTAAAAACAAAGATTCTGTGACATACCAAGCGGGAAAGCACTGGTAGATAGGCACAATAAAAAAACACAAACACACACAAAATTTTGAGCTTTCGTAACCGGCGGTTGCTTCGTCAGGAAAGAGGGAAGGAGAGGGAAAGATGAAAGGATGTGGGTTTTAAGGGAGAGGGTAAGGAGTCATTCCAATCCTGGGAGCGGAAAGACTTACCTTAGGGGGAAAAAAGGATAGGTATACACTCGCGCGCACACACACACACACACACACACACACACACACACACACACACACACACACACACACACACACACACATATACAGACACAAGCAGACATATTTAAAGGCAAAGAGTTTGGGCAGAGATGTCAGTCGAGGCGGAAGTGCAGAGGCAAAGATGATGTTGAATGACAGGTGAGGTATGAGTGGCGGCAACTTGAAATTAGCGGAGATTGAGGCCTGGTGGATAACGGGAAGAGAGGATATATTGAAGGGCAAGTTCCCATCTCCGGAGTTCGGACAGGTTGGTGTTAGTGGGAAGTATCCAGATAACCCGGATGGTGTAACACTGTGCCAAGATGTGCTGGCCATGCACCAAGGCATGTTTAGCCACAGGGTGATCCTCATTACCAGCAAACACTGTCTGCCTGTGTCCATTCATGCACATGGACAGTTTGTTGCTGGTCATTCTCACATAGAAAGCGTCACAGTGTAGGCAGGTTAGTTGGTAAATCACATGGGTGCTTTCACACGTGGCTCTGCCTTTGATCGTGTACACCTTCCGGGTTACAGGACTGGAGTAGGTGGTGGTGGGAGGGTGCATGGGACAGGTTTTACATTGGGGGCGGTTACAAGGGTAGGAGCCAGAGGGTAGGGAAGGTGGTTTGGGGATTTCATAGGTATGAACCAAGAGGTTACGAAGGTTAGGTGGACGGCGGAAAGACACTCTTGGTGGAGTGCGGTGGATTTCATGAAGGATGGATCTCATTTCGGGGCAGGATTTTAGGAAGTCGCATCCCTGCTGGAGAGCCACATTCAGAGTCTGATCCAGTCCCGGGAAGTATCCTGTCACAGGTGGGGCACTTTTGGGGTTCTTCTGTGAGAGGTTCTGGGTTTGATGTGATGGGGAAGTGGCTCTCGTTATTTGCTTCTGTACCAGGTTGAGAGGGTAGTTGCGGGATGCGAAAGCTGTTTTCAGGTTGTTGGTGTAATGGTTCAGGGATTCAGGACTGGAGCAGATTCGTTTGCCATGAAGGCCTAGGCTGTAGGGAAGGGACCGTTTGATATGGAATGGGTGGCAGCTGTCATAATGGAGGTACTGTTGCTTGTTGGTGGGTTTGATGTGGACGGATGTGTGAAGCTGGCCATTGAACAGATGGAGGTCAACGTCAAGGAAAGTGGCATGGGATTTGGAGTAGGACCAGGTGAACCTCAACTCCTTTGGTTCCATCAGATTCACTGTGATGCTTTCTATGTGGGAATGACCAGCAACAAACTGTCCATTCGCATGAATGGACACTGGCAGACTATGCAAATGTAGACGAGATGTGGCTCAAATTCAAAGATATAGTAGCAACAGCAATTGAGAGATTCATACCTCATAAATTGGTAAGAGAGGGAACGGATCCCCCGTGGTACACAAAAAAGGTCCGAACGCTGTTGCAGAGGCAATGGAAAAAGCATGCGAAGTTCAGAAGAATGCGAAATCCCGAAGATTGGCTAAAATTTACAGACGCGCGAAATTTGGCACGGACTTCGATGCGAGATGCCTTTAATAGGTTCCACAACGAAACATTGTCTCAAAATTTTGTAGAAAATCTGAAGAAATTCTGGTCATATGTAAAGTACACAAGCGGCAAGACGCAGTCAATACCTTCACTGCACAGTGCCGATGGTACTGTTACTGACGACTGTGCCGCTAAAGCGGAGTTATTGAATGCAGTTTTCCGAAATTCCTTCACCAGGGAAGACGAATGGAATATTCCAGAATTTGAAACACGAACATCTGCTAGCATGAGTTTCTTAGAAGTAGATAACCTTAGGGGTTGCGAAGCAACTCAAATCGCTTGATACGGGCAAGTCTTCAGGTCCAGATTGTATATCGATTAGGTTCCTTTCAGATTACGCTGATACAATAGCTCCCTACTTATTCATATACAACCACCCGCTCACCGATAGATCTGTACCTACAGATTAAAAAATTGCGCAGGTCGCACCAGTGTTTAAGAAGGGTAGTAGGAGTAATCCATCTAACTACAGACCTATATCATTGACGTCGGTTTGCGGTAGGGTTTCGGAGCATATACTGTATTCAAACATTATGAATCACCTTGAAGGGAACGATCTATTGACACGTAATCAGCATGGCTTCAGAAAACATCGCTATTGAGCAACGCAGCTAGCCCTTTATTCGCACGAAGTAATGGCCGCTATCGACAGGGGATCTCAAGTTGATTCCATATTTCTAGATTTCCGGAAAGCTTTTGACACCGTTCCTCACAAGCGACTTCTAATCAAGCTGCGGGCCTATGGGTTATCGTCTCAGTTGTGCGACTGGATTCGTGATTTCCTGTCAGGAAGGTTGCAGTTCATAGTAATAGACGGCAAATCATCGAGTAAGACTGAAGTGATATCAGGTGTTCCCCAGGGAAGTGTGCTGGGACCTCTGCTGTTCCTGATCTATATAAATGACCTGGGTGACAATCTGAGCAGTTCTCTTAGGTTGTTCACAGATGATGCTGTAATTTACCGTCTAGTAAGGTCATCCGAAGACCAGAATCAGTTGCAAAGCGATTTAGAAAAGATTGCTGTATGGTGTGTCAGGTGGCAGTTGACGCTAAATAACGAAAAGTGTGAGGTGATCCACATGAGTTCCAAAAGAAATCCGTTGGAATTCGATTACTCGATAAATAGTACAATTCTCAAGGCTGTCAATTCAACTAAGTACCTGGGTGTTAAAATTACGAACAACTTCAGTTGGAAGGACCACATAGATAATATTGTGGGGAAGGCGAGCCAAAGGTTGCGTTTCATTGGCAGGACACTTAGAAGCTGCAACAAGTCCACTAAAGAGACAGCTCACACTACACTCATTCGTCCTCTGTTAAAATATTGCTGCGCGGTGTGGGATCCTTACCAGGTGGGATTGACGGAGGACATCTAAAGAGTGCAAAAAAGGGCAGCTCGTTTTGTATTATCACGCAATACTGGAGAGAGTGTGGCAGATATGATATGCGAGTTGGGATGGAAGTCATTACAGCAAAGATGTTTTTCGTCATGCCTTGGTGCACGGCCAGCACGTCTTGGCACAGTGTTACACCATCTGGGTTAGCTAGATACTTCCCACTAACACCAACCTGTCCGAACTCCGGAGATGGGAACTTGCCCTTCAATATATCCTCTCTTCCCGTTATCCACCAGGCCTCAATCTCCGCTAATTTCAAGTTGCCGCCACTCATACCTCACCTGTCATTCAACATCATCTTTGCCTCTGCACTTCCGCCTCGACTGACATCTCTGCCCAAACTCTTTGCCTTTAAATATGTCTGCTTGTGTCTGTGTGTGTGTGTGTGTGTGTGTGTGTGTGTGTGTGTGTGTGTGTGTATACCTATCCTTTTTTCCCCCTAAGGTAAGTCTTTCCGCTCCCGGGATTTGAATGACTCCTTACCCTCTCTCTTAAAACCCACATCCTTTCATCTTTCCCTCTCCCTCCCTCTTTCCTGACGAAGCAACCGCCGGTTGCGAAAGCTCGAAATTTTGTGTGTGTGTTTGTTTTTTTTATTGTGCCTATCTACCGGTGCTTTCCCGCTTGGTAAGTCATGGAATCTTTGTTTTTAATATATTTTTCCCATGTGGAATGTTTCTTTCTGTTTTATTTACATATGAATATTCAGTAACAAATAAAACAATGCACTAGTGTGTAAACCTAAATGTAACTAAACTGCATTTCTTCATATCAAGTGAACTGTGTTGCAAGGAAGACGAAGCATATGGCTACAGACTAAATAATTACAAACTCATAAGCTTGTTCTGTAGAAAGACACATAAATATGGTAGGGTAGGAATTTATAGAAGAAATATTAGCATGTGAAAAAGTCAAGTGGATTGATGATCGAAGTAATGAAAACGAATTTGAGGTTGCAGCAATAGATTTAAAAGTAGGGGACAACAATCTGATTATAGCAGCAGTTTATAGGCAACCTGGGAGTAGCATTGAATTATTTTTTTGATTACCTGGAGAACTTGCTGTTGAAGACATCAGCATATAAAAAACGTTCTGTTTGTTGGAGTCGTCAACATAGACTCATTAAAAAATATTCTTAACTATTTACGTCATGTCAGCTTACTACAGTGTTATAATTATAACCACATAAACTCTGAACCTACAAGAATTACTGTAGATACACAGACAAGCACTGACTACATTCTCACAAACATATCAAAGGAGGACATAAACATAACACCTCAGAAAACCACATGTCTGACTACTGAGCCCTTGCTATGAAAATTGATGTAGGGTATGTATATATAACCAAAAGTGATACATTTGTATATAAAAGAAAATGTAATTGTAATAAATGTTAAAGGGCAGTGGTAACCAGTATTCAGTGCAGCTGATGTGAATGATAAATGGGAAAATTTCTATAAGCTATGCAGTGAAACTTAAAATGAAACATGCCCTTAATAAAAGAAGTAATGCTGAGAATTTCCTTCCTGAAATCATTGAACTGAGAGAGAAAATGAAAGATTGCTATATATTCTTTAGAGATGCAAAATAACAATATTTTTAACAAAATACTAGCTCCTCAGAAAAAAATGCTGAAAGTCCTTGACTAACCTTAAAGCTCAGAAATATGGCTTTTTAATGAGAAATTCCAGTTGCGTTTGTAAAACAATGTACAAAGAGTATGGGAACAGCAGTCTCATGAACACAACTGCATAATGTTAAAAGAAAATGATCCAAAAGAAGTGTGTGACACATTCATACAGAAGTTTAGTACAATTGGCACAAATGAAGTATGTGACTAGGCATGCAATTTTAATGTTACAAACAATAGCCAAACTTTTTTCATCCATGGTAATACTGAGAGGGACCTCCTAGCAATAAAACTGCATGCTAAAATGTCTTTCGGCTGGGGTGATATTTCTCCTAAGTTGCTAAACGAATACAGAGGAGAATTAGTGAAGCCTTTGACACACCTAGTAAATACCTCCCTCTGCCCAGGAGAATTCCCTGACCTTGAAAAAATCGCTGAAATTCTGCAAGTGTATAAGAAGGGAATAAAAACTGTCATAAAAAGCTACAGGCAATATTGTTAACTTCAAAACTTGGCAGATTGCTAGAGAAAGTAATACTAAATCATTTCAAGGCATATTTCATCAAACATAATCTATTCAACAAATTAGAAAATAGTTTTAGAAAATTAAGATTTACTGTAACAGCAGTAGCAACATTTATACATGAAATATTAATCAAGCTAGACAAAGGAGACAAGATAAGTCACTTTCTTCAATGTGCTTAAAGCTTTTGATACTGTGAATCATACAGTTCTATTGAATAAATTAAAAGAATACAAGAGGAGAGGAGTAGCTTTACAACTACTTACCTCCTATTTTAAAGACAGGAGACAGTGTGTCAAGCTAACTGAAAAGAGGAATGAGCAGTTGGTAACAACTAAATCAACCTATGGGATATTTCAATGTGATGTGCCTCAAGGAAGTACATTAGGGCCTTTTCTGTTCTTTGTTTATGTAAATGATGTAATTGAACTCAAAAATTATAAGGTCATAAGCTATGCTGATAACATCATTTGTTACCTGGAGCTGTGATATCTGAGCTGCTGCCAACAGTAGTGAAATTAGTTACAATTTTCTCTCAACTTACCTTACTGCAAATAATCTGCTTGTAAATATAGAGAAGACAATGCAACATATGCTTAGCTGTAATCAGAACATAAATGTTACTCAATTTACACCTCTGTTTCCACTTACCTATACAAGTAAACACAAATACTGGGTATGTAACAATACCAGAGAAGGAAAACTGCTACTCACCATATAGCGGAAATGCTGAATCGCGATAGGCACAATAAAAAGATTTACACACTCATAGCTTGTGGCCCTTAAGGCCTTTGTCAGCAGCACACACACACACACACACACACACACACACACACACACACAAACGCAGCTTGCACACATATCTGCAGTCTTAGAGAGCTGAAACTACACTGCGAGCAGCAGCACCAGTACACGATGGGAGTGGCGACTGGGTGGGGGTAAGGAGGAGGCTGGGGCGGAGAGGGGGAGGGATAGTATGGTAGGAGTGGCGGATAGTGAAGTGTTGCAGCTTAAACGGAGGGCAGGAAAGAAGGTGTGGAGGGGGTGGGGGAGGGGGTAAGTAACGGAAAGGAGAGAAATAAAAATAAATTAAAAGACTGGTTGTCGGGGTGAAATGACGGCTGTGTAGTGCTGGAATGGGAACAGGGAGGGGGCAGTATGGGTGAGGACAGTGACTAACGAAGGTTGAGGCCAGGAGAGATACAGGAACATAGGGGTGTATTGCAGGGAAATTTTCCACCTGCGCAATTTAGAAAAGGGGGAAGGATCCATATGGCACAGGCAGTGAAGCCAGTGAAGCAGTCATTGAGATGAGGGGTATCATGTTTGGCAGCATGTTCAGCAACAGGGTGGTCCACTTGTTTCTTGGCCACAGTTTGTCTATGGCTGTCCATGCGGACAGACAGCTTGTTGGTTGCGATGCCTACATAAAATGCAGCACAGTGGTTGCAGACTAGCTTGTAAATCACATGACTAGTTTCACAGGTAGCCCTGCCTTTGATGGGATAAGTGATGTTAGTGACCGGACTGGAGTAGGTGGTGGTAGGAGGATGAATGGGACAGGTCTTGCATCTAGGTCTATTACAGGGGTGTGAGCCATGAGGTAAGGTATTGGGAGCAGGGGTTGTGTAAGGATGGACAAGTATATTGTGAAGGTTCGGCGGACGGCGGAATACCACGGTAGGAGGGGTGGGAAGGATAATGGGTAGGACATTTCTCGTTTCAGGGCACGACGAGACGTCATCGAAACCCTGACGGAGAATGTAATTCAGTTGTTCTTGTTCCGCTCGGTACTGAGTTACAAGGGGAATGCTCCTCTGTGGCCGGACTGTGGGACTTTGGGAGGTGGTTATAGACTGGAAAGATAAGGCACGGGAGATTTGATTTTGTACAAGGATGGGAGGATAATTACAGTCAGTGAAGCCTTCAGTGAGACCCTCAGTATATTGAGAGAAGGACTGCTTCTCTCTCTCTCTCTCTCTCTCTCTCTCTCTCTCTCTCTCTACTATTTGGTGAGTATGTACCTTTTTTGTTTGTGTTCGTGATCTGTTGTCTTGTGTGTGGTCGTTGTCTGTGTGTTAAAATCTTCTACGCTGTTGTGCAGTGACTTGTATGCATATGGTCTATTTCCTGTCTCATTACACATTTTTTTGTTCAGTTTCTCTGTCATATGGGTATCATAAAAATTCTCCATTGCGATTTGTTTTATTATATTTAACTCCTGTGTGAAGATTTGTTTGTTTATGTGTGTTATGTTTAATCTGTGGAGCATGAATCTGAAGCTTGCTTGTTTGTGTGTCATTGGGTTGTTTGTTCGATTAAATGTGAGTGGTGGTGGTTTTCGTTGTGAGTTTCCTGTATCTTGTGAAATTGTGTGTGTTGTTTATTCTGTGTATGGTCAGATCCAGAAAATTCAATGTTTTGTCTGTTTATGTTTCTAACATGAAATTAATTTTTGGATGTGAATTTATTTTTATTTTATACCTGTTTTATGTGTGTATGTGGTTTGTCAGTCAGTCTTATTATGTCATTAACATAACGGCACCACTATATAACATTGTGTTTATTAAGATCTTGTTATCTAACAATAGAATGTCCAGCTTGGAATATCAACAATTATGACCGGTCTCTTCCCCTTCTCTGCTCCTCTCCCTCTCACTTCCTTTTTCACTTGCCCCTTACCTCCCTACAGCCTCCTGCCAGGCAGCCTTGTCCTGCCACCTCTAGTTCCTGTAGCACTGATTCCTCGTCCCCTTCCTGCAGCCTGCTATCTCTCCCCCTTCTCCTCACCTCTCTGGGTTATTGCTATTGTTCGATGTGTTTTGGTTGCATGCTGATTGGAGTGGCCAAAGATAACAGTCATGTTGAGAGGTGTGCTTCCTTGCTTTTGTGTGTGTGTGTGTGTGTGTGTGTGGGCGCGCATGTGCGTGCTTTCTGAAGAAAGCTTTGGTTGAAACCTTAGTGGGTACCAGTCGTTTTGTTGTGCCTGTCTGCAACTCAATGCATTATCTTTACGATAAGTAACAATCTATTCATTTATAATTGTGGATCTTGTTCTCTAGATTGTTCATGAATCTGTTGGATAAGAGGTCACTAATCTGTGATCCCAGTGGCAGTCTGTGTTGGAAAAGAAATTGTTTGTTGAACACACAGTAATTTTGTGCCGTTATAGACCTGAGAATGGTTGGTGTTTGATCAGTGTGTGTTTTGTGTGTGAAGCCATGTTGCCTTATGGGATGATGTTGATTCTGTTGGAATACAAATGTGCATTGATGTGACATCAAATGATATAAGCCTTGCTGTGTCTGGAATAGCCATGTCCTTGATTCCATATATTAATTCCTCTTTAGTAGTGTGTGTGAGGAAGGGGGAAGGAGGGGGGAGAGAGAGAGAGGGAGGGAGAGGGAGGGAGAGGTCGAGAGAGAGAGAGAGAGAGAGAGAGAGAGAGAGAGAGAGAGAGAGAGAGGGGGGGGGGGGGGGAGCATTTCTGAATTTAATAGTTGGTCTTATGGGAGTATTTCGTTTGTACACTTTTGGTAAAGAATTTAGAATAGCTGTTTAGGGATATTCTGTGTCATTCTTTTTATATGGCCTTTTGTGAATATATTTTTAATGTTTTTCAGTGTTAGTTGGGTATTTCTTTGGTATCTCTGAGATGGATCACTTATTGTTTTGGTGGTACTGTTGCCCTTCAGAGAAACTAATATTTTGTCTATGTGCCTCTTTCCATTCATGACCACTCTTACGTCGCCTTTGTCTGATATTGTTAGTATGGTATTATGTTGTTTTAGTTTTTATTGTAGACTATTGGATGTGATTGCTTTAGGTGTTTTGCAATTGGAGGTTATGATGGATTTGTGTTTTTCGATTATTTGCACAGGTACCAATTCTCAAGTTTACATTTGGTGTGTTGAGTCTCTCTCATTCCTTTAGAGTCTGTTATAAGGTCTTTTGTTATTTTCTATAATGTGTGTGTGAATCTTAAAGTTGTGTTTTGGTCATTTATCAAGTAAATATCTTTCTTGTTTCTTAAGATTTCTGTCTGTTACTGTGATGATTCTGTCATGGAAAATATGTTTGATTCTTATGATTGATTGTAGTTGATATTCTTGTGCTGTTTATCCTATTGAGTTTTTTGCTTTGTGCCTTTTGCTTTTCTTGGATTATCTTTTTTATGTAAACAGGCAGAGAATGAACATGCTACATGCAAACAAGATCTTTGTCAACAACGCCAAGAACTCAACACACAGACTAACAGACAAAGGCCACATACAAGACACAACAAAGAAAGAGCACACACACAAAAGTGTATCACCCTCAACAATAAAATAGTTCTCAGAACAATTAATATTTTTAAGAAACATGGACTTCAAATACAATACAACATAACACAGAAGGAACTCAGGACATGGTATGCTCCCACAGATAAATTCAACAAATCACACATATATAAACTTACATGGAACTCTTGTCGCTCAGTATATATAGGGCAGACTTGCAGGAACTTCAAAACAAGATATTCAGAAACCTTCAGAGCTCTAAAAAGTAACAGCTACCATGGTACATTTGGTTAGTGATTAGTAGCCCATGACCGTCACCTAATTTAACTAGAAACCGATTTAAAAATACGAAAATCCCGCCACAACCTATACTGTAATTTGCAATAGAAGAAAACTTTCACATACAAAAGAAATTAGCACAAGGAAAGCAAATTATAGACAAGTAGCACCAAACTGCTATGAAAAAATGAATGTGCACTCCTAGCAGCAACATAAGCAGTGTGTTCTGTAAAATGAAGAAGTGTAACATGTGAGTGAAGCTCTGAAAAAAACATGCATTGTGTTTGTGTGTAGATTTTAAGGGCATTTGAGGATGGATGTTTCGAAACTAACTGTAAGTAATCGCAAAATATAGTTGCAAAATATTTTCACACAGAAAAATTATAATTATAGACAAAGTGGCTTGTTAACTTGCTAACAAGACTCACATAAAATCATATAATTGCATACGATAAGCTACACAGTACACAGTAGGGACAGAGGGCCCTACATAACACAGCAATGTTGGGAATAAATATGATAACAGCAACAACAGACAAAAACTGTTTTTAGTACTGATTTTGTTAGAATAATTATTACTTAAAATGTCTTTACATTTTAAAGAACTGAATAAAAGTACCCTATGATGATAGCACAAAGATGCTGTAACATGTAATGGGTTTATGTAAAAAACAGTTGTTTGGATAATATGTGGACTTGAAATCTAGTGATTTTTGTCTGCAAACACAGCTACTGCAAGAGCTTCGAAACTAATGATGAAGAATAAAATGCGAAAACTAGAATGGCATAATACTGTTGGCAAGAAACTAATACAAATAGCTGCATCAGCAAGGCATTGCCTTTAATGGATGATGTTATAAGAACATTATAAAATAGCATGTAGAAGCAGAATGTAGCAGATATTACAACCAAGTTTAATGACCCTAGGATTGTGATTAACCATGTATGTGTTATACATTTATCAGCTCTTATTGTAGGAAATAAAAAGCTCACAGAATATGCTAAAGGCATTGGATCCAAGCAGTCTTTCAGATAGAACATTATTTATTTCACGTGGAAACTGGCTGCTTCTTACCCCCTTTTTTTGTTTGTTTGCTATAAACATTTAATTGTTCCTACAGATAAAATGATTGAAATTCAATAGGTGTACACATAGGTCCGAAGTGTGTTTACGATACAGGCACTTGTTTGACTCATCTCCCCCCCCCCCCCTCTCTCTCTCTCTCTCTCTCTCTCTCTCTCTCTCTCTCTCTCTCTCTCTCTCTCTCTCTCTTACACACACAGTGGTGAGTGTCATCAATTATTTTTGTTATTAATGCTTTAAAATTTTGTAGCAGTTGGAAGAAAATGTGTAATGTTTGTGTGTTCCAGTGATTGTTGTTATGGATGCAGATAGGTTAACGAAGGATGCACAACATGCCCTTCGTAGGACAATGGAAAAATATATTGCCACATGCCGTATCATTCTGTGCGCTTCATCCATGTCCCGTGTTATTCCTGCTATCCTTAGTCGTTGCCTGGCAGTGCGTGTGCCTGCTCCTTCAAAAGAAACAATTATTTCTGTTATCAAGGTGAGAATGGTTCTTTACTGTAGTGCTTCATTTTACTTCGTAATATAATTGCTTTGTAGCTGTATGTTCTGTCATGCATGTAACTGTCTTTTTTTGTGTATACTTGGCTGCTCCACTACAAAAGTTTACAAACTATTTTACTCATTCTCCCCATCCACACTTGACTGTTAAAAGCAACTAAGGCATTACTGGGTCCACGCCAACATTACTATAAATATAAAAATGGATAATCTACCATAAATTAATGGTGTATGGGAAACAGAATGAAGTTGGCTTCTCCCACAGAAATATATAAAGATGAATGATGTTGAAGGTTAATTACAGCAAATGCACATCAGTAATATTAATAATAACAGATGCAAGGAATGTGCCAGCAGGTGCATCAATTGAACATATAATATCTCTTTCGGAAACTGTGTATCCGGTATGACATAAATAGTTAACAAAATTAATACTGCAGTTACTGAGTGTTACATACCAATTGTTGGAAGAAAGATGTGCCACCATATTTAAGTGTACTCCTGCTCCTGTTATGGAATTAAAGCTTCATTTTTTGCATTGTAATAAACCAGTGTTGATGCATAAAACCTTTACTGTTGCACCGCAGACAATATTTATCAACAACCAAATCGGTAAGACTGACAAAATTATTAATACTGCAGCTCATCGGTAACACAATGTAAAGAAAACAGGAACTGTGGAAGTATGAAGAAAACAATTCAAATTGAGAACATCTGGCATATCAGTTGTTGTTGTAGTCTTCAGTTCTAAGACTGGTCTGGTCCAACTCTCCGTGATATTCTATCCTTTGGAAGCCTCTTCATTTCCAAATAACTACTGCAACCTGATCCTTCTGAATCTGCTTAATGTATTAATCTCTTGGCCTCCCTCTACGATTTTCACCCCCCACACTTCCCTCCAGTATTAAATTGGTGATCCCTTGATGTCTTAGAATGTGTCCTATCAACTGATTTCTTCTCTTGGTCAAGTTGCCCCACGCATTTCTCGTCTCCCCAGTTGTATTCAGTAACTCCTCATTAGTTCTGTGATCTACCCATCTAATCTTCAGCATTCTTCTGTAGCACCACATTTCAAAACCTTCTATTTTTCATTTTCTTTTTGTCTAGACTCTTTATTGTCCATATTTCACCTCCATACATGCTTACAGTACAGACAGTTACTTTCAGAGAAGACTTCTTAGCACTTAAATCCATATTTGATTTTAACAAATTTCTCTTCTTCACAAATGGTTTTTTGCTATTGCCAGTCTTCATTTTATATCCTCTCTACTTCAGCCATCATCAGTTATTTTGGTGCCCAAATAACAAAACTCACCCACTACTTTAAGTGTCTTGTTTCCTAATCTAATTTCCTTAGCATCACCTGATATGATTCGACTGCAATCCAAACATTATCCATGTTTTGCTGTTGTTGGTGTTCATCTTATACCCTCCTCTCAAGACAGTGTCATTCTGCTCAACTGCTCTTCCAAGTCCTTTGCTGTCTCTGACAGAATTATGATGTTATCAGCAAAACACATGGTTTTTATTTGTTTTTCCTGAACCTTAATTTTCACTCCAAATTTTTCTTTTGTTTGCTTTACTGTTTGTTCACTGTACAGATTGAATAACATTGGGGATAGGCTACAACTTGTTTCACTGTCTTCTCAACCACTGCTTCTGTTTCATCTCTTTTGACTCTTACAACTGCCGTCTGGATTCTGCACAAGTTGTATATAGCCTTTTGCTCCCCGTGTTTGACCCCTGCTACCTTCAGAATTTTGAGAAGAGTATTCCAGTCAAAATTGTCAAAAGCTTTTTCTAAGTCTGCAAATGCTATAAAAGCAGGTTTGCCTTTCCTTAACCTATCTCCCAAGATAAATTGTGGGGTCAGTATTGATTCGCTTATTCCTATATTTCTCTGGTAACCAAACTGATTGTCTCCGAGGTCAGCTTCTGCCAGCTTTTACATTCTTCTGTAAAGAACTCTTGTTAGTATTTTGCAACCATGCCTTATTAAACTGATAGTTCAGTAATTTTCACATCTGCCAACACCTACTTTCTTTGGGATTGGAATTATTATATTCTTCTTGAAGTCTGAGGGTATGTCGCCTGTCTCATACATCTTGCACACCAGATGGAAGAGTTTTGTCATGGCTGGCTCTCCCAAGGCTGGCTGTATTTCTTACAGAATATCGTCTACTCCTGGGGCTTTGTTTCGTCTTAGGTATCAACGTATCAACAGCTATGCAATACTTAGTAACAATGAAATGTTTTTGTCATGTTTTTCTTGTGGGCCTCATTTTGATATGGGAGGCATCACAGTTATTTATGTTTCTAACAGGTTGTGGGAAAATATGGAATGGTGGCGTGAAAATCATTACAAGTAAATTTCCTCTTATTCTAGATGACGTACATTACATGTGACAGTGAGTGACAAGTTTCTTAAATCATGGAGCATTAGACTCTCATTCAAAATTGAGAACCAGCCACTTAAGAAAGTTTCAGGCTCAGAAGAGCAGCCATTTATGCCATTATTTAAAAGTTTACATTTGTGTTTGATATATTTTAACGGGCAACAAACGCTAAAAAATACCAAGTTTTGATGTTTATTTTTCATATTTATTTTAATTTGTTCGTAGATTACAAATTATGCTATAACAATGGCAAGAAATACAATTTTCCTTAAGAAAGGTGCAAGGTGAATTCTTGAGCGATTTCACAGGCAGTTGGCTTTTCTATGGAAAAGTTGAAGTGCTTGATGGAACAAGTATGCAGCCAGGTAACCCACAAAATGTTCATTGCACAGCAGTGAAAGCTATAACAGTGCTTGTCAGTAATATTCCACTGTTTCAATTTAAGTTTGTGCTCTTAGGATCCTGGTGAACCACACTTCAGGCAAAAAACAGCAAAACATTTTTGATAACTGATATTAAATGTGAAAGCTTAGCTTTTCTTGTAGCTATGCTGTTTGTATATTAATTTAAGCCATTAACTTTTTGTATTTGTGTGTTCATGCTCCTTAACAATGATGGTGCTATTGGTTGACTACATCACATTTCCTGGGTTCTGAATATCTGCTGTCATTGGCTGGCAATATTACATGACAGGAACTGTGATTGCCTGAAAAAAGCGCTTCACAATCGTGATTTCAGTGCTTTAGAAGCTACATCTAAATCGACATCTACACTCTGCAAACCACGATGAACTGCATGGCATACCATTCTGTATTTGGTGGAATTTGTGTTTATAACTGCATAATACAAAAATATTTAGTGTAAATATTGCCATGCATCAAAGATCTCTCCAGAATGCTTTCTTATTTTTGCTGGTTTTTGTTTACTAAAGTGCTGGAAGTTCTTTATCGGTCTATAAAACCTTCGCTATTCAAAAGATTAACATGTTTTATAGCTCCAAGGGAAAGTATATTTTTACCCATACCTCATTGATCTGTTCATATACTTCTGTAAGAGGTATTGGTTGACTAGTCGCAGGAGCCACTTCTTGTCCCATCTCATCCCACAAGTGCTCAACTGGAAACAAGTCCAGAGATTGTGTTGGCCAGGGTTGCTGCACAACATGCAGAGGACATCGAGTTTTATGGGCAGTGTGTGGGCACACCTTATCCTGGTGGAACAACACATCACCTTCCTGTTGCAAGATTGGCAAAAGAGCAGGTCTAACAACATTCTGCATGTATCAAGCACTGGTTAGCATCCCCTCCAGAAGCACCAAAGGTGAGCAAGAGTTGTAGTTTGTTGCACCCCAGACCAAAAGGCCTGGGGTTGGGCCGGTGCATGTTGAGTGAATGCACTCTGTGAGACACAAATGACCACCACTTGCATGCAGGCAGAATCTGCTTTCATTGCTGAAAACCATGGTGAGCGATTCCATCTTCTAAGTGATCCTCTGACAGCACCAATCGAGCTGTGCACCTCGATGCTGTGGCATGAGTGGAAGATGGGCTACATGCCCATTGGCCTGCTACTAATAACTGGTTTGTAACAGTTTGTGTTGACATGACTGGGATCATAAGTCCTCTGACAATCCTGGCTGGCATGTATGCGCCGTTGATTTCCAGAACCTCATCTACAAGTTTGAGAATGCTCTTGTGACCATTTGATACCAGCAAAGCTGAACAACTGATGCAATATGTCCAGCTTGTGTGGCAATTCTCCAAAACGACCATCTCACCAATCAGAAGGCCATAATTCGACCCCTTTCAAACTCGCTCAGTTCGCTGTAGGAAGCATGAGTGTATCTCTGTGGCATGGTTGCCTGCTTGCTTCATGTGTTTGCACTTTACTGAGCTTTGTGGCTGTGAGCATTCCCTGTTAAAGGATAGACACAGATGGCACTCTAGCAGCTATGCCAGTATCCTATCTGTTGGTGGACGACGTCAAAACCATTATCAGTACACCTACTCTCCCCAGATGACATACGCCATCGTAAGATCAAAATCAGTGCTGTCTTTCCAGGTCTAATAATTCTTTTTTCTGGCAGTGTATTGGTGAAATATTTTGTAATGTTTCTCCTTATGCACACCACAAATTGGTAGATGTACTCACCTGTTGCAGTAAGGTTGCCCAGTTTTTGAAAGAGCTCTTTACAGTGAGCTTGACTACTGCATCCAGTTATTATTCTTATGGCCCGTTTCTGAAGTTTAAAGACTGTGTCAATGTTTTGTGCCTTTAATCCCCAGAAAAGCCCCCATAACTAAGAACTGAGTGTACAAATGCCAGATGGTCCCCACAAGACATTGACTGTAACAGACTGATGCTAACACCCTAAGAGGATAACATCCTGATGGCATTCTGTTTATCAGTATTTTTGTGTGTTCATTTTGCAACAGCTGACAGTGTTCATCACTAAAAACTTTGTGTTTGTTACACCATCTATGGTTTTATTATCTATGCTTAATGTGACAGTTTTCCCCTCTTTATGCTGAAGTGTACACCCTTTATTTTCTTTACATTCACCATTAATTTGTTACATGCTGCCCAGTAATAAACATCCATCAGGGTTTCATCTGTTTTCTCTTAAAGGAGCTCTGGTGTTTCATCAGTGACTATGATGTTGCTCTCATCAGTAAAGAGAATTTTTTCTCCATCTCTTACACTCTCTAGAGTGTCACTGATATACTATGAACATAATTGGACACGATGCACTACCCTGAGGGAAACCTGTGTTTGTGTGTTTCATATCTGACAATTGTTTTACTAAAAATTTTTCAACAACAAATGTGTGAACTATTTTCATGTTTTACATCCTGTTTTCCAAGTAAGACTGGAACCACTCATTCACTGTTACTATTATATCTATTGCTTCTTGCTTGCTTAGTAATATTTTACGGTCAGCAGTGTCAAAAGCTGTGGAGAAGTTTAGGAAAATACCTGCTTCTTATCAGGAGCTTCAAGTACCACTTTTGCGAACTCTGTAATGACCAATTTGTACTTTTCCACTTTGGAAACCAAATTAATTCAGCAAAAAGGTTCATTTATGCATTTAATTTATCAGTCACTTTCATTATTGATTCATTTATTTTTGAGAATGGAGACAGTAGTGAAACTGGGCTGCGGTTTTCTTTACTTTCCACATTTTTTCTTTAGTAAGGGCACCACACGTGTGGGGGAAATACCTGTACTAAAGGACTCATGAATTACATTTGTTAATGGGGCTTTATGCTGTCTATCCACATCTTCTGTACAGAGGCAGGAACCTCATTATGCCTACTGACTTCTTATGTTTTAATTGGTGTTTGTGTTCCTAAGTTCAAACACTGTTGTGGGAAACATCATTGTTGTGTTTGCTGTGTAAGACATGGGGTGTTGCTATATGTCTTTTAGGAAAATTTTGCTGCAACTTTTCCACTATACCAGGCAAATAATCATTTACAAAATTTGCTAATTTCTGAGAACTTTCTATTATTCTGTCCCCATCTTTGACTAGTATGTTGTTATACTTGTGTATGCCTTTTTAGTTTCTTGTTTTATAACATCCAGCACCACTTTGCTTTTATTTTCTGCGCTATATATAATTTTATCATTAATTTTTTTTCAGCCTGCGGTACCCTCTTGTAATTTTTTTTGCACCTGTGAGAGTACTCTAAGACCTGTGGATTAATGTAGTGCCTGTGGTTATATGTCTGTTTCCTTAGCTGCTGCAGTAGAAATGTATAAATTTGGAAATGACTTCTCAAAAATTAATTTAAACAATGTGCAGATGTCATTTGTGTATCCCAGCCTGAAAAATACAAAAATGAACTTCATTTGGAGGCAGCCACTATGTTCCCATAAGCCTGTATGGCTAGTTGAATAATAATAATAACAATAATCAATAATGGCAATAGACACAGTGCAAACTACACAACTTTGCAGTCAAGTTATTGCACCTATCTTATTTCCTGTTGCTGTTACAATAATGTAGTTCTTGTGTTTCTTGTTGTTGGAAACTCTGGATTCCTCTCTGCACAAAGGCAATTAAATCCAACATCGAAGGAAATTGCTTGAAGATTTATCTGTTGCCTCATTGTAGTCATGTTGTTCTTAGCAGCAAACATCCAGTCAAGCTCATCTCTTTGCTGCTGATAAAACATTAGGGCTACAGTGTTTCATATAAGACATGATCCCTCATTCTTGTAATTAATAAATAATTTTTTGTGAAGAAGAAGAAGAAGAAGGAGGAGGAGGAGGAGGAGGAGGAGATTAGCTTTTAATGCTCTATCAACAAGGTCATAAGAGACAGTTTTTATAATATCATCCTGCTTTTTCTAAAAATGTTGTTGAAAGTTTCTTATTGCCTAGTGCTAAAATACACAGGTGCATCCTATTACAACAACCAGAATTCCGAATAGTGATACATTAGTGTGAAAGAATCTTCATTTGGAAAGCAAAAAGGGGAAAAAAGAGACAAGTGAGAAATTCTTAAACATTGGTGAAAACTGTTAGTATAACAGCTGAAGGCTGCTCCACTCATGTCTTTGCATCACTCTATAATTAAAAAGGCTTGTTGCCCAGGAATGTTTCATAATACTGTAAATATTTTCTCGTAATTTGAATGTTTGTTAATGGCGGCTGTAGAAAACAATTTAAAGATTCCACGCAGAACATATTGGTGTGGCTAAAAACAAATAGTTACAAACGGTGGCTAATTATTTTGAAAGCATTTTGAACATTTGTTCACACCATGAGATACAATATGTCATTAGCTTCTCTATCAAATAGTGCAGCATTTATTTGGAATAAAGCTTTCTCCCTTAAATCTGGCCTTGTAAACATTGTGTTTTGCAGGCTGACAGGCCCAAGGATGGTCAGGTGATATGATGTACACCACATATGTTTAATTAGTTTGCATGTGCTAAAGAAGAATTTGCTTGAATTAATATTAAGTAATATGAGAGATGAAAGCTGCCAAAGTAACATTAAATTGACGCTGTAATCTGCAAGATTTCATTTATTTTATTCAGTTTCAGTACTGCACTACATTTTTCTCAGAGTCCAGAGAAGACTAACCTGAAAGGATAGCATTCTCGAGATCCAAGATACCCCTCAGGATGTCTCAAAATAACCTGCATATGACAGTGTTTTGAGGACACTTACTTCAAACAACTGAGACATTTGCTCGAAGCTCTGTTGGACTTGGTGCTTCAGAAAAACTAGACTGTGAAACTGCTTAGCAGTCCTTCATCCATTGAAACATTTCTTTATTATGAGCAATAGCCATGATAAAAATGGGCGGATTAACAGAAGCTCTTGGCCATAATGGATGTTTGGACAAGCCTAAAGAAATGTATTTACTTGGAGATACTGTAAACTGATACAGTGGTTCCGTTGATGGATTCACGATTGGAAGAAATAATGTTAACATAATCATCCACCCATCGTAATTTAAATTTGCCATGGTTTCCTTAAATTAATGAAGCCAAAAACAACGGTAGTTTCTTCGAAGAGGGTGAGGTTGATTTCCAATGCAACCCAGGCTTGTGCTCCAGTTCTGATGATTCTAATGACCTCATTGTCAGCAGGATATTAAACTCTTATTCTGTTTGTACTCTCAAACAGTAAACACAGTCTTTGACTTGGCGTTGCTTTCAGTGTACTTTTAGTACTTGTTTCTACACCTGGCCTTCCCTACAGAGGTGTTTTAAAATTTGATTTTGCAGTGTTCTTTGCTACCAGATATTTTCACATTCCTGGCAACCACTCTGCTAATGAAGAAGAAACTTCTCGTGTCTTTTCTGCAAGTGTTTTCTGAACAAAATAAATTGAAAGGCACGTACAGGATAATGTCGGTAGGGTAACAATTATCATATTAACAATGTAGGAAAAGGCAGATTGACACTTACCGTATAAAGAAGACATGTTAAGTTGCAGACAGGCACAATTAAAAGACACTTCATAAAGCTTTTGGCCACAGCCTTCATCAGCAAAACAGACACACACACACACAATTCATACACACAATTATGGTAAGTAGCAATCTGTGTTTTGCTACATTGTTGATATTTGTACCAGTAGTTTCCATTGTTCAATTATCATATTATTTATTCATTAGCTTCTATATTATCTGATCTGCCAGTCTGTTATTCTGCAACTGTTTAATGGAACTTTGCTAAATCATTGCCTTATTTTGCAGAGTGTTTGTGAAAGGGAGAAGTTTGAATTACCTGCAGAACTCATAGACCGTATTGCTGAGAAGTCAGACAGAAACATGCGTAGAGCACTTCTTATGACACAGACCTTTTTCATTGATCGAACGTAAGTAATACCTCAGGCAGTAATTACTCATGTTTACCTTGCTTAAGTTATACAAAATATCTACACAGCCTAAATCAATTTATTTGTAAGACCAAACCTTACTAAGTGTGTAATTGTGCTATGTAAACAAACAGAATGAAATTTAGTGGTTGCAGCAGTGGCAGTGCATGGTATTGTCACAGTGTTGCACAACTCCCAATAATTTTAGACTTTGTATGTCCCATTTTCATGTTGCAATGAACTATCTGTGGTCACACAACAGACTATTACCTCATAACTGATCCAGAAATGCTGCCAGGCTTGAAGCAAACTTGCTGTGGCGAGGGAGGGAGGGTTTTACTCCTACAGCAACTCCATGACAGATAGCACGGCCCCTTGTTTTTCGAGCAGGGATGAGTCAAGCTCTGTCTGTAGCACCAGGTAACATGCTCGCCAGTGACGTTGCAAGGTGTTGCAGTCAGCATCCAACTCCCTGACTAGAAACTGTTCCAAATGTCCCATTAGGTAGCACCTTAGTATGGAGGACTTTTCTCCCAGCTTTCTCTGTGTCCAGAACATTAATTTGCTATCCAAACTGCTAGGATAAGCGATTCTGCCATGCACAATATTGGCAGTATTGATATTTCAGCAGAAATTATAGTAATTTAGGTTATTCAAAAATTGGTCCTGAGGGTAGAGATTTGGAGAAGAGATGGTTTTTCAAAACTGTATTTTATATTTTTGTCAATTGTAAGTAGAGCTTAAATTTAATGTTAACTTTGTGACATTTTGTGGCTAGAATATTGTGATTGTTGGTGTTACTGCAGCCGTAATGTGTATGTTTATCATATATACGAATATTATTTCTAAGAGCATTTCGACTGTGCAAGGTGGCACAGTGGCTAGCACACTGGACTTGCATTCAGCAGCACAACAGTTCAAACCTGCGTGCAGCCCTCCTGATATAGGTTTTCTGTGACTTCCCAAAATCGCTCCAGGCAAGTGCCAGGATGGTTCCTTCCGTATTCCGATTGACCGATGATCTTGCTGTTTGGTGCATTCCCCCAAATGAAGCAACCAAGCAGGAGTCTTTTGTAAAGGTGTTGTTGTGTTTCTAAGTGATTGAGTGTCTCAGTACTTGATACCGCCATTTTCTATGCATCGCTGTACCTGGTAAGTTCTGGACAGTGAGAACTAGTTCATCACATAGTTAGTAGGTTGTGAAGTGTGATTGAAAATAATCTACAAAGTACATACTTTTCCCCATTTTTGATGCAGAGCTGCTTGCTGTAAAGAGACTAGGGTGACTGTTACCAGTTTTAAATATTGTGCAAAATAATACTGAAATAGACAGGGGCATTCCCATAATGTCGGTCACAGCACAAAAGTTTCTTTTCAGTTTTGAAAAGAATAAACTCATTCTGGCTTTGGTGATGCTTCCCAATGAAAGAGATCTCATGATGGAGATCATAAAACCCGATCAGTGGATGACTAACAAGTTTGCACCAATAAAAAATTGGAGGGCAAATTTTCAGTACAAGTGAGGTAAGAATAAGTGTATTTATAATGTATAATTTCTCTCTTAGTTGCAGTCTTTTAAACGATGAATGTATTTCATTCGTGTTAAGAACGTTGGTCATTACATAACAATAATTGTTTTCCTAATTAATTGATAAATTGTAGCATGATCTTTGGCACAGACATTTTTCTGTCATAGGTATAGGGGGTGTCATAATTAATGTTCCAGTTTCAAAGCACTGTAGAAAGACAGCCACTGCTCAGAATGACATCAAATTTGAATAGCATATTATTGATGCAGGGGGGAACATCACGAAAAAAAAAATGAAAATTTGACCAATAGATGGTGCTGCAAGTGTCTTAACATAAATGGGGTTGGCTAAATGACATATGAATCGCCAAAGGACAGCTGCAGTTTGAGTTGCACATTACATAATCTATACTCTTCAATATGCATGACAGCACGAGTTGGCAGTCGGCAGTTGTGGCACTGTCAGTTGGGTAAACCATCCTCCACAGCAAGGTCATAGCACATTGGATGAGAAAAATCAGATTTTAAGTGTCCTGACACAAAAAACTGCATAAAAAGCAAAATGCATTGATTTTTACTTGTCCTGGGGCCAAAAACCTGCATATAAGCAAAATGACACCGTTTTGTACCACAATTTGAAATCGAGTAACGGCATATTAGTAGTAGTAGTAGTAGTAGTAGTAGTAGTTTTATTCATCCGTAGATCTCTTTTTACAAGGATATAGGACATGTCAAAGTATTTACAAGCTTAGATCAATTTACAATAAGCTAATTTGTATACACATATATTTACAGACTTCTAGTTAGACAATCATTAGATTTTACTCCTGGTATACAATAATTTATTTACAAATAACTCATTAAATAATGTAATGCCACACTATTCACTCACATTTCACTATCAGTCACTGCACACACTATACACACATTGTTTCATAACACTTCACTCACTTCACTCACTACACACACACACACACACACACACACACACACACACACACACACACAGGTGATCCTTGGGCCATTTTCTGTACTGCAAGTTCCCATTTGCTATCCTGAAAAACTGAGTCAGCATCCCTTCATAATGAGTGAGATGTTGAGCTCCACAGCTGATCAGAGTTTGTCAGCGGTCACATTCAGAATTCGTGGTGCGCTGTGTGGTTTCAGTTCATAGCCCCACCAGATGATTTGGACAGCCAGGCTGTTGGGGAATGACAGCTGTTAATTCTAGAATTTGCTAAATGCTTCTGCAGGAGCCGCTTCTCTGGCTGTGCAGTCTGCAGAGAAACACCATCTTGCATAAAAATGATCCTACCAACACATCCACACTGTTGAAGGGTTTAAATGATTGGTGCAGAAATGGCTTTCAGGACATTTGCCAGTGGCGGTAAATGGTGCCGCCAACCAGCACCACGCAGTCACCTTTGCAGAATGAAGTGGTACTAGTTTGTGTGTGTGCACATTTTCCATTGCCCATATTCTGCAATTCTGCACATTGGTATGTCCTTGGAGATGGAAATGGGCTTCATCAGTCAACAGAATGTTCCCCGGCCATTCTCTGTCCACTTACATGCAAAAAACAAATTCCAGAGAGAACATTTGTCTTGATGAAGGACAGTAGAAAGCAACTTCTGAACATAGGTGATTTTGTATGGATACCAATGCAGGATGTTTCATAGGATTTTATGCACTGTGCTCGTAGGCATGTCCAACATTCAGGCAATTCCCCGTGCACTGCATGTTTGCACACCGCCTCTTGACCCCTCCTCAGTGCTGTGGCCACATCTTCAACTGCTTTCCTCGCTACACCACATTGCATTTCAAAGGAACCTATCTTTTTAATTTTGTAATCTTTTCTTCAGACCCATAGCGGACATAGGACCAATGCAATTTTTCATACCCTTGAGTTTCTGAACTTCTGCAGGGCTGCTGGCATACATTCACAGTTCTTGTAACAGAGCTTTACTATCATCAGCACATGATCCTTCATGAAGAGATTCATATTCCATGTCTTGGACATAAACTGAGGAAGAGCTGTATCCTGCATGTCTTAGGTGGAAACTGAGGAACAGCCATGTCCCACATGTTTGTTGGTGTGCATATTCTGATGCTTACAGCGCCATCTATTGGTCGGATTTCACTTGTTTTTCTCCCACGATATTGGCCCTTGCCCCAATAATATGCTGTTCAAATGTGACGTCATTCTGAGCAGCGGTTCCCTTTATACAGCATTTTGAAACTGGAACTTTTATTATGTACACCCTTAATCTAACTTTTTGCAAGATCTTAAATAGGGTGTAAAAAAGTTAATTTTGTGAACTTCATACACCATGAACTCTAGGGGAGTTTACATCATAATGAATGTCACAAAACTAGGCACTAAGATAAAGAATCTTCTCCCTTTTAAGTGTCTCTTATAAAAATGCAACATCGAACCTCAATGCAATTTCCAACTTCAGACACCAGTGGTGGACACCGGGTTGCAGTATGGTGTTGTATAACCGTTTCTTTCTTATGAAATTAAACCGCACAACAAGGAAGTGCTTCATTTTTTGTAAGTGTTTGGATGTGTGGTGGCTTAATGCAGGGTGTCCACAATGAGACTCCAACATTTGAACTCATGAAACCTGAGAGGAAAAACAATTTATTGACGAACAAATACAGGGAAATCATACAACAGCTCATCAAGTTTCCATACACTGGTGTATGGTTCAGTACACTTGAAAATGGGCACCACAGGTAGCGCGAAGAATTTCAAGTCTATAATCGATTTTGTGCCATGTGTTGCGGAGCATCTGTTCTGTGACAGAGTTGATGACAATTATTATGTGCTGTTTCAAGTCTTGCAGGTCCTTTGCTGGTGTATCGTAGACCCGGTCTTTCACATAACCCCACAAGAAAAAATCGAGGGTGTTTATGTCGTGCGAATGTGACGGCCAAGGAATTGTACCTCCATGGCCAATCCATTGTTGCGGGAATGGATCATTTAAAAATTTTTGGACATCAAGGCTCCAATGTGGTGGTACACCATCGAGTTGAAACATCACATTTGGCTGCAGGTTTGTTATCTGTGGCACGGCAAATTGTTCCAAAATGTCCAGGTTAATGGCTCTATCCACAGCCGGCTCCTGAAAGAAAAATGGCTCAACAATGCGATTTATCATCAAACCACAACACACATTTACTTTTGGACTGTCGCACATGTGTTCCCTAGGTGCATGTGGATTTTCGGATCCCCAGATGCGCACATTGTGACGATTGACAGCCCCTGGCACGTGAAAGGTTGCCTCGTTAGTAAACATCACGAGTGATAAAAATGTCTCATCCACGGCAATGCGATCTAACATGGCACATGCCAATTCTTCTCGCTTTGGTTGATCATCAGGCTCGATTTCTTGCACAACCTGCACTTCATATGCGTACAAACGTAATGACTCATGAAGCACTTTGTGCACTGTTGAACGTTTCATACAAAGTTCTCATGGTGCCTGTCGCACTGACTTCTGTGGACTTTGTTCGAATGACTGTCGTACTTGTTCCACATGATGTTCGCTGATCCCAGGCTTACCACCAATATGCCCTTTTGCAACACTCCCAGTAGCCAAAAACAGATCACACTACTTCTTTATAGTCTTGAACGATGGGGGCACTTTGTAGTAGACTTGACGAAAGTTTCTTTGCACTTGGGTCACTGATTTTGTCTCTGCATACCACCAGACCACTTGTGCACGCTCCTTCATATCCTCCATTTTGCTAAAACAGTTGATTGCAGCTTCACTACGGCGACTTGGCATATCAAATTTGCACACCACAAACTTGTTGAGTTGCTCTGTCTGCCCCTTCAGGATTCACACATCCACCATCTGAAATGAGAAAGATATAGGATATTAAAATGTTGGAGTCTCATTGTGGACACCCTACATTTGTATTTTTCTGGTACAGAAAAATCACAGATGTAATAAAACCTGTTTGAGATGTGGAAAAAATTGAGTGCAGGGAACATGGGTAAGGAGGTAAAGCTGTCCTCAACCCAAAGATCAGTTTGATCACTGCAGTGCTGTACTAGATGCATGAATATGTCAGAGGTGCTGTTTCTTTGCCGTCCTCTGATCTTCAAATTCACTTATCCAGCCAGTTATAGCAAGATCTTAAGTTTAATGTGAGCCACTCTGCAGCTTGACTTTTCCACATACACAGGTCATTGTCAGAGGTCTCTGAAATGAAGCTTCGTGTTACATATTATGTACCTACTTTTGTATATGTAGAGTATATTTTATTATTCTTGAATAGTAATAGAACTAGGGCACCTGGTAACATCTTCATCGAAGGGGTAGTCTTGCTATCAGGTGTCAGTCAGAGCAAGTAGAGAGAGGATGGTCTCCCAAGAGAATGCTGTTCTTGTATATTTGAGAACATTAGGCAAAAAATTAATATCGTGATAAAACCTACAAGCTTAGAAAGTAACTTGCCTTACTAAAATAATTGCCCATTAATATGTTGAATTGGAATTTGATACATCGTTTTAATTATGATGAATTATTAACCTGTATTTAGGATCTTGTGAGCAATAAGGATATGAGAACCTGAAGTTTCTAAATTAAAGAAGGGATGGTAAAAATAATAACTTGTTAGAAGAGTACTAATGATTTTTATGAGGCGTCGAATAAATTTGCCCATTTAACTAGTCATATTGACTGGGTGTGGCAGTCCTGGTTCTTGTATCTCTAACTTATTAACAAATCCAGTTTATTGTTTGTGTACTCTGTTGCATGAATTTGAATTATAACAAATCCGTCAAGCACCCCTAGTAACACTGATGTGAATATGTAGTGGACCTTGAGTGTTCCTTTAGGAATAGGTGTTTGTCAGGAGAGAGGTCTTCAACCTTGGGATCAAAGGCTGTTGTTTCTGTTAAATTTTGCTCATGTGCCAAGCACAGTTTACTATATGTATACAATTCTGCAAACAGTGACTACTAGATAGTTGGGTCACTGTAGCTCATTCAAAGCCAAATGGAACGGCCAGTGCTATACAAGCTGGAGTCTCATCGGGCTGATTCCACTGGCATCATCAACAGTATCTGTAGCTGTATCCAGTTGTAGGAGGGAGAAAACATTCAGCAACTGTAAGGACAAGGTTGACAACATGCTTTCTTGCTGTTAAGTGCTTGAAATGTCGTATTACATCATACTTGCCCTGGTTAGAGACCTTGTGTTAGCCTGTCAGGCTGTGTTGTTTGCTTTGAGAGGCTGATCTATGTGTTTGAGTGATCTACCATATGAATTCCCCTTTTGCAAGGGCATCAAGCTGCTAGACAAACATGGTGTGCTGCCTTCAGGGAGTAGATTCAGAAATGGTTGTGTTGTGTTGTGTTGTGTTCTGTTCTGTTCTGTTCGTGAATTGATTGCAGTTTTCGTGGAGAGTAATTCTTGCCATCTCTTCCTCTGGTGCCTGCAAGAGACATGTTGCAACATGGCAGTACTGTGGGAATAAATTAAAGTGGTGGCACTAGTGTTCCTGTCTGGAGTGATGTCGTATAATGAACATGTATGCCACTTTTTTTTACCTTCAAAAATTTGTGTTCCTTTTTATGGTGCATATAGTCCTAGGTTTCCTCTGATAGATGACTGTGGCCAACCACTCAGGGACTAGTACCTGCGATGTGATGACATTATATGTGTAGAATGGCTGGAATGCTGCGTGAACTAAAGCCGAGTTGAACATGGGTGGGCACTGTAGGTTAAAGGTTTGGAATCAGTGTCACTACAACTTCGAGTGAGTGCATGTTCAGCAAAGAGAAATGTTACCGCAAGCTATATTGGACGACACACAATATGAACAGATGTGTTTTCTGTCTCTCTCTGAGGGTCCATGACACATTATCTTGATTTTAAGTGTAGCATCACTAGAGGGACACTACATACTGCAAGAGACATACACAACTCCTAGCTAGTTGTAAGGTATACAGGGTGGTCCATTGATCATGACCGGGCCAAATATCTCACGAAATAAGCGTCAAACGAAAAAACTACAAAGAACAAAACTTGTGTAGCTAGAAGGGGGAAACCAAATGGCACTATGGTTGGTCCGCTAGATGGCACTGCCTAGGTCAAACAGATATCAGTTGCATTTTTTAAAATAGGAACCCCCATTTTTTATTACATATTCATGTAGTAGGTAAAGAAATATGAATGTTTTAATTGGACCACTTTTTTCGCTTTGTGATAGATGGCGCTGTAATAGTCACAAACATATGGCTCACAATTTTAGATGAACAGTTGGTAACAGGTAGGTTTTTTAAATTAAAGTACAGAATGTAGGTACATTTGAACATTTTATTTTGGTTCTTCCAGTGTGATACATGTACCTTTGTGAACTTATCATTTCTGAGAACGCATGCTGTTACAGCGTGATTACCTGTAAATACCACATTAATGCAATAAATGCTCAAAATGATGTCCGCCAACCTCAATGCATTTGGCAATACGTGTAACGACATTCCTCTCAACAATGAGTAGTTCACCTTCCATAATGTTCGCACAAGCATTGACAATGTGGTGCGCTGATGCATGTTGTCAGGTGTTGTCGGTGGATCACAATAGCAAATATCCTTCAACTTTCCCCACAGAAAGAAATCCAGGGATGTCAGGTCCGGTGAACGTGCGGGCCATGGTATGGTGCTTCGATGACCAATCCACCTGTCATGAAATATGCTATTCAGTACTGCTTCAACCGCATGCAAGCTATGTGCTGGACATCCATCATGTTGGAAGTACATCGCCATTCGGTCACGCAGTGAAGCATCTTGTAGTAACATCGGTAGAACATTACGTAGGAAATCAGCATACATTGCACCATTTAGATTGCCATAGATAAAATGGGAGCCAATTATCCTTCCTCCCATAATGCTACACCATACATTAACCCGCCAAGGTCGCTGATGTTCCACTTGTCGCAGCCATCGTGGATTTTCTGTTGCCCAATAGTGCATATTATGCCGGTTTACGTTACTGCTGTTGGTGAATGACTCTTCGTCGCTAAATAGAACGCATGCAAAAAAATCTGTCAGCGTCCCGTAATTTCTCTTGTGCCCAGTGACAGAACTGTACATGATGTTCAAAGTTGTCGCCATGCAATTCCTGGTGCTTAGAAATATGGTATGGGTGCAATTGATGTTGATGTAACATTCTCAACACTGACGTTATTGAGATTCCCGTTTCTCGAGCAATTTGTCTGCTACTGATGTGCGCATTAGCCACGACAGCAGCTAAAACACCTACTTGGGCATTATCATTTGTTGCAGGTCATGGTGATGTTTCACATGTGGCTGAACACTTCCTGTGTTTTTAAATAATGTAACTATCCGACAAACGGTCGGGACACTTGGATGATATCATCCAGGATACCGAGCAGCATACATAGCATACTCCCATTGGGCGTTTTGATCACAATAGCCATACAACAACACGATATCGACCTTTTCCGCAATTGCTAAACGGTCCATTTTAACACGGGTAATGTATCATGAAGTAAATGCCGTCCGCACTGGTGGAATGTTATGTGATACCACGTATTTATACGTTTGTGACTATTACAGTGCCATCTATCACAAAGCAAAAAAGGTTTTCCAACTAAAACATTCATATTTCTTTACGTACTACACGAATATGTAATAAAAATTGGTGTTCGTATTTTAAAAAACGCAATTGATATCCATGTGACCTATGGCAGCGCCATCTAGCGGGCCAACCATAGCGCCATCTGGTTTCTCCCTTCAAGCTAGATGAGTTTCATTCTTTGTAGTTTTTTGTTTGATGCTTATTTCATGAGATATTTGGCCTGGTCACTATCAATGGACCACCCTGTATATTGTATCCATATCACTGTGTCCCATTGCAAAAAGTCACTAGGACATTATCAGTACACACATATTCATTGTGTCTCGTATTGTTTTATAGATCTTTCCCTGTCCCTCACCCCAGCCCACCCCCTCCCCTCCCTCACCTCCACCTCCAATCAAGTTACCTTTGTAATGGGTTAAGTCAAAGTTTACATCTCGAAAGATTGAAATATGCACTAGGAACATCCATTCGCAAAAATGAAGCTAAGCAAGTGACTTCTAATTACATACCAATCTCTCTCCTTCCTGTGTTAGGGAAGCTGAACATTTCTGGCAATAACCTTTCAACAACGGTGTTGGTCTTATCTACAGAGAAAGCAATATAAGACCCCTGTAAAACAATATAAAAAGTTAACCTGTTGTATTTTTATGTGTTCTTGGATAGGTCTTCAACTCTGTAGATCATAAAATTCTTCTAGGTAAACGAAAATGTTATAGATTTAGAGGCATTACTCGTGTATTGATGGAGTCATACATTAATGAGTCCCCAAAATTTTATGAGCGCTGCATACTGTGAGATTGAATGCCACCGGGTGATGTCACTGGCATGTGACACAGTAAGGAAAGTATATACGTGAAGCAAAGGTGACTAAGGAATCGTTATATTGATGACACGGGCAGAAAATGGGGAAATCCTCAGACATAAGTGACTTCGACAAGCAGCTGATTGTTATATCCTAGTGCATGGGAATGAGCACCGGAAATGGTGGAGTTGGTTGGCTGTTGGTGTGGTACTGTCATGAGCAACTGTGGAAACTGGTTGAATGACAGTGAAAAGGCGAGCAGTTAACAAGCTATTAGGACATGTATACTTCATCACAGAATGTGGAGGTGTGTGTAAAGCACCAGTAGGCAGCAATATGTGGCAGGTATGATACTGAGTACAATACTAGGTGTAGGCACAAGTACTTTGGAGCACACCCTTCAGTCAGGGTGTATACAGCCCAGGACATCAGGGAGATCCGGGAAAACTCGGGAATTTTTTCATCTGGGAAAAACCCGGGAATTTTTCAGAATTCCGGGATTTTTTATTGTTAACAGATCACTGGAAAATGTTACGAATAGTGGTGAAGATATGACATTTGTGCCACTATTTAAAATTTTACCGGCACATTTGTGTTTGATATGACTTAACGTGTAAAACATGCTAAAAAAAAAACTGAGCTTCAAGTTAGTATTCGTATTTAATGTTTTCTCATAGATAAAAAAATATGCAATCAATGGCAAAAAGTGTAATTGACCTTCAAAAAAAGTGCATGATGTGTCACTGAGCAATGTCACAAGTCTATTCATGCCAGAACACTTCGACTTTTCTCTAGCGTAGAAAAGATGCAGTGTTCTGGCATGCAGAGAAATACCAGTTCACTTCTTTTCTACTTTTTTTGCCAGTGAATTGTCTCTTCGTCTCCGAACAGCTGTAACGTTCACTACTGCTTCTTTCTAACTAATCCTATAAATGGACAACAGAAGGCAGCACCAGTCAATTGATAGGTAGCGGGACATGTGTACCTTGCTCTCGTATGAAATTAGTCCAGTTTTAGAGTGAAAACCTGTGTCAATATCAGCTACTACACTCCCCACTCTAAAATTTGCTTTCAGTAAGGACAAGTATGTCTTTTACCTCTTCCATTCCTCAATTTTTCTCATTTTATTATTGTTGTTATTTGAATACAAAAGGTTACAGTTTAATTGTTGTTAAAGACCTTTAATTACTTTCTTTTGTTTTAGAATAATAAGAGATTTTTTTCCGTAAAGTATTTTGTGCATTTTTACAGTCTTTTCTTTTCGGATTTTCGTGTTGCTAAATTTTACGTCTGGTCTTTATTTTAATACTTAATTTCTTAAATTAGGTTTATTTTTCAAACATTTTTGAATCACGAAAGTTATTGTTTGCAATGTATATTTAAACATCTATGGGGTTGGGGTTGCTTGGGCGAAGAGACCAAACAGCGAGGTCATCGGTCTCATCGCATTAGGGAAGGACGGGGAAGGAAGTCGGCCATGCCCTTTCAAATGAACCATCTCGGCATTTGCTTGGAGCGATTTATGGAAATCACAGAAAACCTAAATCAGGATGGCCGGATGTGGGATTGAACCGTCGTCCTCCCGAATGCGAGTCCAGTGTGCTAACCACTACACCACCTCACTCGGTAAACATCTATGGGAGTTAGCAGTTTAAAATAAATAACACTATCATATTCATTTGTTTTGAAAACATTTTATTAAAGAAACATTTTAATTATTATTAGACAATACAACAAATAATTTAGAAGGAAGCACCATGTTTAACAACAAATACTGTAATTTAGGAATTTACTTTGGAGAATAACTCACTTGGAGCTGTGTGCGAGAGCATTGATTCGTTCTGTAATAAATTCTCGCTCTATCTGAGTGTTTTGAACGGTTCCCTCAAGTTTTGCCTTCTTCTCTTTAAGCTGTCTTATTTCTGCATCAACAATCTTCCTTTTAGTCAGATGATGCTTTTTCCTGGATGACTCGTCATTTTGATTTTTGAGGTCTTCAGCATATCGATCTCGTGAGTGTCTTACAAGAGTGTGTAAGGGACTTTGTTATAGGCACTCCTTGGACTCCGCCGTGTGTCTTGACTGCATTGTACACCAGTCTTCTGCTCACTACAGATTGATCCCCCATATTCTCGAAGAGGCTCTCTTTGTTCACCAAGAATCCTCGCTCCGCATTTGCTTGACCGTGCGACAAAGTGAGCACAATTTCCATTGCCTTCTGCTGCTCGTGGCACGTTGCATTCTGGTTTTTGAGACATTTCATCCAGAACTCATTCAGCCGTTGCTCCTTTTTGTTGAATGTTTCAAATTTTGTTTTGCAGTTCTTCTTTACAACAGAAGTGTATTGCACTTTTGCTTTATTGGCACATCCGCCATCCATCCAATTGCTCTCCACCAAAACCTGTTGAAAGGAATGAAATCATTTGAGACCAGCCTCCCTGCATGCTATTGCGGGATCAAGGCAGCTTACAGCTTTTGTCAACCTAAAGTGTAGGGAAGATTTCTCCATCAACTTTGACACGAGCTTGATCATTCCTCTTCTGAATTCGTTCCGGAACATAACGATTTCAAGGGCTGTGAGAGACCTGCATTTCCTGAACTAATTCTTGATGGTGAACCCAATCTTGATGTGGTTCACACCCAAAAGATTAGATTCTTTGTCCAAATTAACTGACGGCGAGATCTTCGTCGGCTGGACAAATTGTGTCATTGTTGTCTCCATTATCTCTGTCAAAGCAGAATGAAGGAACGGTGCTAGTGGCCAATCGGATTGGAAATCCTTTAGGAAAGGTGTCAAGTCTCCAGCATGAGTCTTGAAAAAGGCAGTTTTCGGACCGAGTACCTTGTCCTTGAGGTGATCCTCCACTACCCTGTAGCTAGCACATTTTGGTTTGTTTTTTTCTTCCAGCTTTGCAACAAATATTCGCAGAAGTGGAAGCATTACTAGGGTTCACTCAGCAATGTCCGCATTCTCCAGCCATTGGATCGCGCAAAACTTTAAGGGAAACAGTTCCGATTCTGTTGTTAAAATATACAGAGCTCTTCTGGCAGGGACATCCTTCAAAAGATTGTATAAGGCACGTAAAAACTGAATTATCATCTACTGTGTCCTGAATTGCGGACTTGAAGGCGCCATGAACAACATGAAGCCCACACGTTCCAATTTCCAATAAAATGGTGTCTACCCCTTCAATTTCTTTCAGAATTTTTTTAAGTTCCCTTAAGAATGCGAGGTTGACGTTAGGACCGTCCATCGATACCTGTAAAAGTTTTTTCATTGCTTCACCGGGAATTTTTTTCTTGAAGGACTTGAGTAGCTTAGCTGCCATCGAACTGCCTAGGAAAGCCGATGCGGAGTAATGGGTGCACACTAGATTCGTCAAAACAAACAACAATCCTTGATGCGTTTACAAGGTCGGCGATCATAAAGCGGTTATTGCATCGATGATTTCAGCCGTAAATAGAAATATTAAAAAAGGTAGGAAGATTTTTCTGTTTAGCAAAAGTGACAAAAAGCAGATTACAGAGTACCTGATGGCTCAACACAAAAGTTTTGTCCCAAGTACAGATAGTGTTGAGGATCAGTGGACAAAGTTCAAAACCATCGTACAATATGCATTAGATGAGTATGTGCCTAGCAAGATCATAAGAGATGGAAAAGAGCCACCATGGTACAACAACCAAGTCAGAAAACTGCTGCGGAAGCAAAGGGAACTTCACAGCAAACATAAACATAGCCAAAGCCTTGCAGACAAACAAAAATTACGCGAAGTGAAATGTAGTGTGAGGAAGGCTATGCGAGAGGCGTTCAATGAATTTGAAAGTAAAGTTCTATGTACTGACTTGGCGGAAAATCCTAAGAAATTTTGGTCTTATGTCAAAGCAGTAGGTGGACCAAAACAAAATGTCCAGACACTCTGTGACCAAAATGGTACTGAAACAGAGGATGACAGACTAAAGGCCGAAATACTAAATGTCTTTTTCCAAAGCTGTTTGACAGAAGAAGACTGCACTGTAGTTCCTTCTCTAGATTGTCGCACAGATGACAAAATGGTAGATACCGAAATGGACGACAGAGGGATAGAGGAAAGGCCGCTGGACCTGTTGGGATACCTTTTCGATTTTACACAGAGTACGCAAAGGAACTTGCCCCCTTCTTGCAGCGGTGTACCGTAGGTCTCTAGAAGAGCATAGCGTTCCAAAGGATTGGAAAAGGGCACAGGTCATCCCCGTTTTCAAGAAGGAACGTCAAACAGATGTGCAACTATAGACCTATACCTCTAACGTCGATCAGTTGTAGAATTTTGGAACATGTATTATGTTAGAGTATAATGACTTCTCTGGAGACTAGAAATCTACTCTGTAGGAATCAGCATGGGTTTAGGAAAAGACAGTTGTGTGAAACCCAGCTCGCGCTATTCGTCCACGAGACTCAGAGGGCCATAGACACGAATTCACAGGTAGATGCCGTGTTTCTTGACTTCCGCAATGCGTTCGATACAGTTCCCCACAGTCGTTTAATGAACAAAGTAAGAGCATATGGACTCTCAGACCGATTGAGTGATTGGATTGAAGAGTTCCTGGATAACAGAACACAGCATGTCATTCTCAATGGAGAGAAGTCTTCTGAAGTAAGAGTGATTTCAGGTGTGCCGCAGGGGAGTGTCGTAGGACCGTTGTGATTCACAATATACATAAATGACCTTATGGATGACATTAGAAGTTCACTGCGGCTTTTTGCGGATGATGCTGTGGTATATCGAGAGGTTGTAACAATGGAAAATTTTACTGAAATGCAGGAGGATCTGCAGCGAATTGACGCATGGTGCAGGGAATGGCAATTGAATCTCAATGTAGACAAGTGTAATGTGCTGCGAATACATAGAAACAAAGATCCCTTATCATTTAGCTACAGTATAGCAGGTCAGCAACTGGAAGCAGTTAATGCCATAAATTATCTGGGAGTACGCATTAGGAGTGATTTAAAATGGAATGATCATATAAAGTTGATCGTCGGTAAAGTAGACGCCAGATTGAGACTCATTGGAAGAATCCTAAGGAAATGCAATCCGAAAACAAAGGAAGTAGGTTACAGTACGCTTGTTCGCCCACTGCTTGAGTACTGCTCAGCAGTGTGGGATCCGTACCAGATAGAGTTGATAGAAGAGAGAGAGAAGATCCAACGGATAGCAGCGCGCTTCATTACAGGATCATTAAGTATTCACGAAAGTGTTACGGAGATGATAGATAAACTCCAGTGGAAGACTCTGCAGGATAGAAGCTCAGTATCTCGGTACGGGCTTTTGTTGAAGTTTTGAGAACATACCTTCACCAAAGAGTCATGCAGTATATTGCTCCCTCCTATGTATATCTCACGAAGAGACCATGAGGATAAAATCAGAGAGATTACAGCCCACACAGAGTCATATCAACAATCCTTCTTTCCACGAACAGTACGAGACTGGAATAGAAGGGAGAACCGATAGAGGTACTCAAGGTACCCTGCGCCACGCATCGTCAAATGGTTTGCGGAGAATGGATGTAGATGTAGATGTAGATGTAGATGTAGAATTTCAGACTCAAAGAAGGGAGCTAGTCCATATTGCACGATATAACCAATTTTGTCCTTTTGTAAACGCATGCTCTTGGCCACTTCATTGTCGGGGAACATTGCGGAGAAAAGTAACACGCCGTTCGCAGAACTACACAGTGACTTGTGTGAAATGATGCACTCCAAACACCACAATATTTCCACCTTTGTTGTTTGTTGTTGTTGTTGTTGTTGTTGTTGTTGTTGTGGTCTTCAGACCTGAGACTGGTTTGATGCAGCCCTCCATGCTACTCTATGCTGTGCAAAATTCTTCATCTCCCAGTACCTACTGCAACCTACATTCTTCTGAATCTGCTTAGTGTATTCATCTCTTGGTCTCCCTCTATGATTTTTACTCTCCATGCTGCCCTCCAATACTAAATTGGCGATCCCTTGATGCCTCAGAATATGCCCTACCAACCTATCTCTTCTTCTAGTCATGTTGTGCCACAAACTCCACTTCACCCCAATTCTCTTCAGTACCTCCCTCTTAGTTATGTGATCTACCCATCTAATCTTCAGCATTCTTCTGTAGTACCACATTTTGAAAGCTTCTATTCTCTTCTTGTCCAAACTATTTATCGTCCACATTTCACTTCCATACGTGGCTACACTCTATCCTCCCCAAATAGCAAAGCTCCTTTACTACTTCAAGTGTCTCATTGCCTAATCTAATTCCCTCAGCATCACCTGACTGAATTCGATTACGTTCGATTGTCCTCATTTTGAGGACAATTGAACGTTTGTTGATGTTCATCTTATATCCTCCTTTCAAGGCACTGTCCATTCTGTTCAGGTGCTCTTGTAGCTCTTTTGCTGTCTCTGACAGAATTACAATGTCATCAGCGAACCTCAAAATTTTTATTTCTTCTCCATGGATTTCAATTCCTACTCTGAATTTTTCTTTTGTTTCCTTTACTGCTTGCTCAATATACAGATTGAATAACATTGGGGATAGGCTACAAACCTGTCTCACTCCCTTCCCAATCACTTCTTCCCTTTCATGCCCCTCGACTCTTATAACTGCCTTCTGTTTTCTGTACAAATTGTAAATAGACTTTTGCTCCCTGTATTTTACCCCTGCCACCTTCAGAATATGAAAGAGAGTATTCCAGTCAACATTGTCAAAGGCTTTCTCTAAGTCTACAAATGCTAGAAACTTAGGCTTGCCTTTACTTAATCTTTCTTCTAAGATAAGTCGTAGGGTTAGTATTGCCTCACGTGTTCAAATATTTCTATGGATCCAAACTTATCTTCCCCGAGGTCGGTTTCTGACAGTTTTTCCATTTGTCTGTAAAGAATTCGTGTAGTATTTTGCAGCTGTGACTTATTAAACTGATAGTTCGGTAATTTTCACATCTGTCAACACCTACTTTCTTTGGGATTGGAATTATTATTTTTCTTGAAGCCTGAGGGTATTTCACCTGTCTCATACATCTTGCCCACCAGATGGTAGAGTTTTGTCAGGACTGGCTCTTCCAAGGCTGTCAGTAGTTCTAATGGAATGTTGTCTACTCCCGGGTCCTTATTTCGACTCAAGTCTTTCAGTGCTCTGTCAAACTCTTCACGCAGTATCATATCTCCCATTTCATCTTCATCTACATCCTCTTCCATTTCCGTAACATTGTCCTCAAGTACATCACCCTTGTATACAAGTGGTTCTCTTTTTCTCCAAAGGTCTCTCTAATTTTCCTGTAGGCCGTATCTATTATACCCCTAGTGAGATAAGTCTCTACATCCTTACATTTGTCCTCTAGCCATCCCTGCAGAGCCATTTTGCACTTCTTGTTGATCTCATTTTTGAGACGATTGTATTCCTTTTTGTCCGCTTCATTTACTGCATTTTTGTATTTTCTCCTTTTATAAATTAAATTCAATATTTCTTCTATTAACCAAGGATTTCCACTAGTCCTCATCTATTTACCTACTTGATCCTGTGCTGCGTTCATTATTTCATCCCTCAAAGCTTTCCATTCTTCTTCTACTGTATTTCTTTCCCCCATTCCTGTCAATTGTTCCCTTATGCTCTCCCTGAAAGCTCTGTACAACCTCTGGTTTAGTCAGTTTATCCAGGTCCCATCTCCTTAAATTCCCACCTTTTTGCAGTTTCTTCAGTTTTAATCTACAGTTCATAACCAGTAGATTGTGGTCAGAGTCCACATCTGCCCCTAGTAATGTCTTACAATTTAAAACCTGGCTCGTAAATCTCTGTCTTACCATTATATAATCTATCTGATACCTTCTAGTTTCTCCAGGATTCTTCCATGTATACAGCCTTCTTTTATGATTCTTGAACCAAGTGTTAGCTATGGTTAAGTTATGCTCTGTGCCAAATTCTACCAGGCGGCTTCCTCTTTCATTTCTTACCCCCAATCCGTATTCACCTACTACATATCCTTCTCTCCCTTTTCCTACTATCGAATTCCAGTTACCCATGACTATTAAATTTTCGTGTCCCTTCACTATCTGAATAATTTCTTTTATCTCATCATACATTTCATCAATTTCTTCGTCATCTTCCTTTGTTACTTCGTCCTATATTGTCATCCGATTAATTCCTCTCAGTTTATCCCCGGGTTTTGACATTGTAGTGACATCCTTCTGCGGAGGTGCAACAACTCCAGCAGCCAATGCCACTGTTGTTGACCCAGCTGAATCCGCAGTGTGATAGGGGAAGTAGAATCTGTCTGCTGGGTTGAAGTGGTCGCCACGGCTGGTTGTAGACGCACAAATTTGCTGTGCTTCTCATGGCAGCTGCTTTCGCGATGTGCTTCTTGGATTTTGTCATGTTACTTGTAAGAGCCGATTTTCCCATAGTACGTATGTTAATGAGGGTCCCTGGACATAATCCACATTTAGCACTATAAAGACCTGTGGGTACTTTCACCAACCAGTCCTTGAATGCGGGATCTGAAAGCCAGCTATCTTGAAAACTAATTGACATGGCGCAGTCATAGTGATTGTTGGTGGCAACCTTTATTGGACAAAAAGAGTAACCATGGATAAAATAAGGCTGCGCCTCGTTATTACGCATAATGAAATATGACACAACGAGTGTTACTTACATTGTCAGCTTATAGAACTTTGCCCTACACGTGCACAGAACTGCATTCAACAGGTGAGTCGAGCACACTTACAACTGACAGACTGTGTGATTTGAAAAGCTAGCAAGGCACGTTTGAAAACACTGTCTCTGCCTAGCAACAATTGGTGTTAATTATGATATTATTAGTTGTGTTGTGTTTGTTGACCCTTGAAGAAACTATGAATGACAAGACTTACCAGCCAGTCTTACTCCAGTAATCTGTTGCAAGCTTCTAGCTAATTTTACATGTGCAATACAGCACCTCAATTATAAAGACGAAAAATATTAAGGCCACCGCACTCATCGATCAAAGTTCTCTCTCTCTCTCTCTCTCTCTCTCTCTCTCTCTCTCTCTCTCTCTCTCTCTCTCTGTCTCTCTGTCTCTCTGTCGGCTGCTATTGGTTACTTGCTCTCGTCTGACATCCACGACTTCTAAGTTATGAAGTCTGCCGGTTACGAATGACTTGGCCTCTCAGTTATTTTACAAGTGAGGCGCCCTACTGTGTGTAAAATTTCCAAAGTGCTTTAGGAATTGGTACATCTTCTGTTGTACCTATACCGATTTTAATTTAAAGCCTAGATTCTGTACCAGCATACATGTTGATTTACTTGTAGGGGAATGATTTACCCACTTAATTTTAAAATATGGTTTTACTTGACACCCAGTATATTGATAATGTCACTTTTTATGTATCCCTCCGTACCTAGAAATGTAATAAACGCTCTTCAGCTGTTATTGTTGTCTTCATGCTTTGTTTTCTTGCTGTTCTTTGACATACTTGCAAGCCCCCTCTCCATATTTTTCTGCTAATCAAGTTCGTAGTAAAGGAAACACTCTGGATGATAATTAAGTTTGTACATGCCTTGTAAAACCTATTTAAGGATTTCCATGTCAGAGTAGCTCTGTGTATTTGGACCACGGAATTGGAAAGGTTGCCCTTGAAGTTTTGCATGATATGATGGCTGGAGAATGTAGACGTTGCTAATAACTGCTTCTGTATCTGCGAATGTTTGTTGCAAAGATAGAGCACAAAAACAACCCGAAACGTGTTAGCTACACCGTAGTCTGATCATCTGAAGAACATGCTACTCGGCTCAGTAAACTAGTATGTCAAGACTCTTGCTCCAGATTTTTCTTCTTTAATCACTGACCAACTTACATAATGTTGTTGTTTACCATTTCCCTGCCAGCTAGTGTTTTCCTATAATACTGTCTTGATGTTTTTTTTTCTCTTTACATATACCAAGTTATATTTTTTGGCTTTGGATCTGTAAACAGCAATTGTTTTATTTGTATTTTATCACAGTAACAGCAGCTGTATTATTATGGCGTTTCACGGTATTGGGATTTTGAGCAGGCATGTAACAATATTAGCTGCTGGAAGCAGTGGCTCATCTTTCGTGTGATTGATTGCTGGCTTGGTCACCTCACCTCGCTATCTCAGCTCGCAGCGATGTCTCTTCCCACTTCATGGAGTCACTGGATTGCTTTGCATTGACCAACTGATGCCGTGGTGACTGCTCCTATTCTGTCACGTCCTTCATTGCCACTCTAGTCTTAGTCAGGCAGAATGCAGAATGCTCGCAAAGATCCACAGACCTTGCTGTGAGTGCTCGCAGCCTTATGTCAGTGGGTGTTTAAATGTTGTACAGCATATTCGGAATTTTTAATACAAACAGTGTAAAAGTTGTTGCATCACTCTTCGAGAAAACATGACGCCGACTACAGCCAAGTATAAACTTCACTTTGTAAAGGTTCTCCTAAATCGCTGCAGCCATGATCACGAAATAAAAACTAAATTAATTGTGTTATTGGAAAATGGCTTATGGAAAGGTTAGGGCTGTTATACTCCTGAGCACTTTAGGAAACGAAATCCAGCAAAAAACAATGCATTTTGGAAAGATCTTTGATTTGCAACTGCATTTGAACTGCATGTTTGCGTAGTACGAAAGTACTTGTACGAAATACATTAAATACAGCAGTTCAGTTTCCGAAGCATTCTTAGGTTCCTGCCTAACCATGCCCTCCGAGAAAAAACAGCAAACATTATTAATGCCCAATATTGTATGTGAAAGTTCATCTTTTCGTGAAGATATAGTGTACTTACATTTCTTTACCTATTAACCTTTCATCTTCATATGGTCGCGCTGCTTAACAGTGATGCTGCTAGTGGTTGATTACGTAACATGTCTTATGCTCTGAACGAGGCCCAAGAGAAAGACAGGCTGCAGCACGAAGCACGAAGAATGGCCTGAGCTCACTCGTTCCCTTAAGTCAGCAGGCAAAATGCGTTTCTAAATCTGTTAATTCACAACTGGGTGCATGCATATTAACGAGAATTGCATCTTGTACTGGAATCCGTTATTATGAAGTCTTACTGATTACTATTTGTACAACAAAATTTAAAATCAGTTCTCGATAGAAATGGTATAACCGCTCGTTTATAGCATTTAGTCTCTTCTTTGTAACAGTTCTCCTTTTATGGATGTGGTGCCTTACGCAACTGATAATCATTTTGGCATGATTTTAATTGCCAAATTAGAGTCTGTTAGTAGGCCTACGGACTTCCTATCATTGTAGGACTAACAACGGTTAGATTCCATAATAGTGCATTCCAATAGACGATGCAATTCTCGTTCGTACATATACATCTAGTTACGGGTTAACTGGTGTAGAAACACACTTTGCTGAGTCGAGCGAGCTCGGCTTACCTTCATAACGTATGCGCCGCGCCCTGTCTTTCTTGTAGGCCTCGTGCTCTGAATAACTGCCATCATTCGCTAGTGAGAGCACGTGACATGAGCTATGACTGGCTGACAAAAGTGCATCGCTCAACGCAATCTCAATTTTAGAGCTACGGAAGCTACTGTGCTGTAATTTGTGGAATTTGTGTATATACTTCCCCAATGCAATAAACTGTGTGCATATTGTCTCGCTTCAAACATCTTTCCAAATGCATTGTTTTTCCTGGCTTTCGTTTCCTAAAGTGCTGGAATGTCCTCCACCGGTATAAGACCTTTAAGATTCAAAGGCCTGATAGGTTTTACAGCTCCGAGGGACAGTATACTGTTGCTTAACACGGATGTATTTTCACCCGCATTATACGTAATTTCATCTGGGAGGAATTGTGTTTTTAACCGGGAAATTGTTTTAACACATGGCCTATTTGTGTTATACTTATTTCACTGTCAAGTTGATGCAATGTTTGTTGATCTAACCAATACTCTGCCGTGGACTGACTGACTCGGGACCAAAAATTGAGCCCTTATATATATCACCACAATAAAAACTACACATTATTTGATGTTTAAGTTACATAAATTACAATTAAAACTTAACTGAGTACATCGAAAAATTCGTTTCTGTTAACAGTTTCTTCTACTACAAGAGTTAGACTGAATTATTTGTTTATATGATGAAATTAACAGATATACAAGGTGTACAACTTTGCTTCCGCCTTTTTCCAGTAACTGGCGATAACGGTAATTAGTGTTTGAAAGAAACAGATCACAGATGTCAGGACCTTGGTCAACATAACCTCATTCAAACATTAGTCAATTTGTGTATGCATTGTAAAGTTGTTCTTGATTGAAAATGTTAGTTTACGAGCCTAATTCTCATCATTTGCGAGAGGTGTTACTGTTTTGTGTCAGTATGAAGAAAACAGCGGCTGAGTCTTATCGAATGCTCTCAAGTACGTATGGTAAGGATGTTATTAGTGAAAGAATATGTCATGAGTGGTTGCAATGCTTCAAGAAAGGTGATTTTAACGCCATAGACTGGCACAGTGGTGGAAGAGAGAATGTACTTGAAGATGCAGAATTGGAGACATTGCTGAGTGAAGACTAGCGTCAAATTCAAGCTGAATTCCAGAATGAGATTTTCACTCTGTAGCGGACTCTGAAACTTCCTGGCAGATTAAAACTGTGTGCCGGACCGAGACTCAAACTCTGGACCTTTGCCTTTTGCGGGCAAGTGCTTAAAGATAAATTGGCACAATTAGTGGGAGTGGCTCAGCAAGCTATTTCAAAACGTTTCAAGGCTATGGGCATGATTCAGAAAGAAGGAACTTGGGTCCCGTGTGAGCTGAAAACAAGAGACGTTGTATTGCATTTGTGTGTTTGTGACAGTTGCTTCAGAGGCAAAAACGGAAGGGATTTTTGCATTGCATTGTGACCGAGGACAAAAAATGGGTTCATTACGATAAGCCTAAAGGCAAAAAAATCATGGGGATATCCCGGCCATGCTTCCACATCCACGGTCAAACCAAATATTTCTGGCTCCAAGATCATGCTCTGCATTTGGTGGGACTAGCTTGGAGCCGTGTACTGTAAGGTGTTAAAACCAAGTGAAACAATCACAGGTGCTTGTGATTGAGTACAATGTGTTTGAGCAGAGCATTAAAAGACAAAAGGCCACAATACAGTGAGAGGCACGATAAAGTGATTTTGCAGCACAACAGCACTCAACCCCACGTTGCAAAAGAGGTCAAAATGTACTTGGAAGCTTTAAAATGGGAAGTCCTACTCCACCCGCCGTATTCTCCAGACATTGCTCCCTCTGACTGTCACCTGTTTAGATCAGTGGCGCATGGCCTGGCTGACCAACACTTTCGATCTCATGAAGAAGTCACAAATTGGATCGATTTGTGGATCGCTTCAAAAGATGAACAATTTTTTCGGCACAAGAATCGTAGACTGCCTCAAAGATGGGAGAAATTAGTGACCAGCGATGGAAAATACTTTGAATGATACATGTGTAAATATTGGGGGGGGGGGGGGGGCGTGGAAGCAAAGTTGTACACTTTGTAGTTATACAAACAATACTTTTGACGAAACTGGTAATTATTTTGGAATTAATTAAGGGCTGGCTTTGCTAACATGTTTTCAAATAGAGCTAAATAGATCCTTCAAGAATACTATTAGTTGTTCCTCCAAATGTTTATAATTAGTAAAGAATTTATATTTGTTTATGAGTCAGCAATAGAATTTAAGTTACAAAACAATTACTGATTTCATCCTACAAGATATTAACTAGAAATAGTTGAAATAAATTAGAAAATCAATTACATACATAAAACTAAGCACAAAACTAGATCTGGTGCTGTATTCTTTAAAACTGAGGGCCAACCTTTCTCCTTTATGAAAATGCAGATTATACTCACGTATGTCAATGATAATTAGTCAAAACTGAAAAAATGAATTTCAAGGAGGCAGATAGCAAAAGAAGAGAGGAAATAAAAAGATACCAGCTTACTTCCCCACACTATGCAAGCTTTAAGACTCAGTGGCTCCTTCTTGTGGCAGAAGGGTTGAAGGGGAAGAAAGGGGTAAAGGAAAAGGACTGGAGAGATTTGGGAAAAAGGGAAGAGTTTGGAAAAGTCCGTCTTTTTTGAGTGTACGTCGCATTGCAATAACCATTGGACGTTCAAACTGTCTTTATACCATGAGCAAATAGCTAGGGATAAACAGCACTACCTTCACAAACAGAATAAAGTTGTGCCAACCAAAAAAAAGCCACATGAATGGCTGGAGAAAACAGCATTGCATTGCAATCACCTCATACCAAATAATTCTGAGAAGGACTGAACATAGCCAAAATGAACCTGACAAAGCTGATACATGCTGGACAGCATGCATACAGTTTTGCATGCTGTGGCTGACTGTGCTCAAATGATATTTGTGGTTAACAATAAAGGTGAATTTAGGATAAACTGTAAAATCCACAACCACAATGTTAGACGTAAAAGTCATTTCCTAATTGACCCTGCTTCTTTATCTAGGGTTCAGGATGGAATATTGTGTTCAGGTTCTAAAATCTACAACAGGTGGGTAATGGGTTCGGGCAGAAAATTGGAAATACGCAGACAGGAGTACCTTATAAGCCACTCCTTTTATAAATCATTGAAATAATTATTAAACATGTTTTCAACTTTCCAAGTACTGAAAGCTGTAAGTTAGATAAATGTTTAGTAAAGAAAAACAGCAGAAGGATAGTGTAAGAGGAACACACACACACACACACACACACGCACACACGCACACACACACACACACAGAGAGAGAGAGAGAGAGAGAGAGAGAGAGAGAGAGATTGATTGATTGATTTTGGTACATACAAAAAATGAAACTACATTTATGCAATGCTGAAAAGAACTTAGAAGTTATGTACAATTTTCCACTCTAACAAATGTTTGTGAAGTTACTCTGACTTGAGTAAGAATGAACAACATATAACTAAATAATTTCGTAGAGCCTTTTTCTGACATCTGCTCACAGCTACCTGTTCCAGCACAGTTTCCAAAGCCGGCCGGTGTGGCCGAGCGGTTCTAGGCGCGTCAATCTGGAACCGCGCGACCGCTATGGTCGCAGGTTCGAATCCTGCCTCAGGCATGGGTGTGTGTGATGTCATTAGGTTAGTTAGGTTTAAGTAGTTCTAAGTTCTATTGACTGATGACCTCACATGTTTAGTCCCATAGTGCTCAGAGCCATTTTTGAACAGTTTCCAAAGATCATTCCTCTAACTAAAAAAGCTTTGTCATAATTATTGGAGAAACAAAAAAATTGTTAGGGGTATTTTTGTGTGCTAATTATCTTACTTGCTGCAGACAATTTTCTGCACGTGTCAAAGTCACCCTGTGTGTGTGTGTGTGTGTGTGTGTGTTCCTATAAATTTCAGTTCTCAGTAGATTAGCACTAGTTACAATTTTATGTTAGTTGCTTTACTGCAGTAGCTGCTTTAGCCTTGTAAAGTGTAACTTACTTCATTCCACATTCCAGAGGGCTCTTCCTAATGATGAGATTTAGGGAACTAAATGTATGGAGGAATGAATGAAACACTGAATAAATTTTTTCTTACACAGGAATACTCCAACAGCAGATTCGCCTGTGCAGTTGCCAGACTGGTTGGTGTTTTTACAAGGTGTGTCAGACCTCATGGTTGCAGAGCAAACACCTAGGCAGATTGGGATAATTCGAGAGAAATTGTATGAACTCATTATCCATGGCATTCCAACAGAACTCATTTTCAAGGCAAGTGAACTTGTTCTGATAAATTTTGGCTTTAAATGCTGAACTTTTAGAACAAAATATGGCGGTCACATAGTTTTGGCAGAAAGTAGTATTCAAAATGCATGTACAAGAATGGATTAAAAATGTAACTGGGAAAGAAGAAGCATAAAGGTTTCATTGCATAGTGACTGTCTTTTCTCCAGTGTACTTGGCTGTACAGTATTCATTGTTTGTGTATGAAATATTGTTTGCTCAACTTGTACATCAGACTTTCTCTTGGTAAGTGAGTCACAGCTTCAGTCCATACTGGTCTCAGACATTGATTTGACATACAGGATGTACAAAAAAATTTTTTTTACAAACATTCTATATGTGAACCATGAGTGACCCAGCAGACATCAATACGGTAATCGAATTCTTGCCATACGCATCCCAGTATGGCATAGTGAGCTGTGGCAGTTGCTTCCCGTATTCTATCCTGGACCTCTGCTACATCACATGGTAGAGGTGGCACATGCACCAGATCTTTACTGTATCCCCACAGAAAAAAGTCACGTGGAGTGAGATCTGGTGATTGGGGAGGCCACATTGTGAAACCGCTGTTCCCTTCTGTAGCACGGCTGATCCATCATGCAGCAGCTCCGTGTTCAGGTACCCACGAACTTCACAATGAAAATGGGGTGGAGCCCCATCCTGCTGAAAGATGAACAGAGTGTCCGATTGCGTTTGAGGCATCAGCCATTGCTGCAACATGTCCAAATAGAAATATCCAGTGACAGTGCTCTAGCGAAGAAGAATGGCCCATACAGTTTTCAACGTGACAATGTACAAAAAAACATTTACCTTTGGGGAATAAAGCTCAAATTCAGTGCATTCATGTGCATGCTTTGTACCCCAGATTCAACAATTATGCCTGATCACTTTCCCATTAGTGTGAAAAGTGGCTTTGTCACTAAAAATTAAGCGATCAACAATGCCATCCCCATCCTCATTCAGTTGTTGCAACTGCGAACAAAACTCAAAACGCTTGGCGTCATTGAGATTCTGCACTAGCTCCAATTTGAATGGTTTCATAGACAGCTTCTGTTGCAGGACTTTCCACACATTCACTTCACTCACACTGGGACGTCCGCTTCTGTTTGTCGGGCACAAGCAACCTGTCATAACGAATTTGTTGTGCCAGTGGTAAATGGCCTTCCTTGTTGGTGGCTTCTTACCGTACTTCATTCTAAACATCCGTTGAACACCTGTAGCACACTTGTTTTTGTTAAACTCCAACACACAGAAAGCTCGCTCTGCACCTGAACTCACCATGTTTGCAACTAGTGCCGACTAATCGGCAAATTACCAAACTACGCCCGGGGGGGGGGGGGGGGGGGGGGAACTTTCAGGGTTTCTCTTCAAAATGACATATGTATGATATTTGTACAATGGTTGGTTCTTGTGAAATAAATAATTGAAAGTTTTACCAGACTTTATGTACACCCTGTATTTTGTGTGGAATGTAAGCGGAAGTATTGCATTTTGTCTAGTAAATTCTATTATGGATTATTTTTGCATATAATTCTCTCAGTTCAAACTAATTCACCAGTTGCCCTAAATTGCAGGAGGTAGTATGCGTTGACTAGACTAATAAGAATAAGACTGTGTTGTTGTTGCTGCTGCTGTGTTGTCATTGTCATTTTTGTTCCAATCATCAGTCTGTCCTCCATCCCTCTCATTTGCCTGGAATCCACTTCATCAGAGCGTAACAGAATCACACATAGTTGATGGGTCCCCTTTAAAATATATACTCACGTCTAGTTCTGGACATGCAATTCGTTCCTTTCATCATCCATTCAGCTAGAGCCATTTTCAGCAATTACTTGACTTAATTTGTACACAGCCAGTCAAAATCTTTGACGTATTATGTTCTTTGTTAGAAACTTTATTCTTGTATACTCATTGTAGGACATCTTCAGTCTTTACTTGATCAACCTGCCTGATCCTCAGCAGTCTCATGTAACACCATTTTCAAAGACTTCTAATTGTTTCTCATCTCTCTTCCCCTTCACACCCATGCAGAACTGTGCTCCACATACAGCTTATCTTCTTTTTTTTGGTCTCAAGGCATGTGTCTGGATGTTACCAGCTGTTTATTTTTATAGAAAACCCTTTTCAATTGTGAATTGCTTTCTGCAACATCTTTCTTGTTTCTTCTTTAACTATTCTGCTTCCAAAAAGACAAAATCTGCCCATCTCTTTAAAGTTCTCTGATCCAAGTTAACATTAAGCCATTCAGCATGCCCACATAAATTTTTTGAATGGCAATAATCTGCCAAACTAGTCTGGATTAAAATATTCTTTTATTATGCCTTTTTCATTACGGCACAGTTTCAGCTTGTCAGATGTGTGGGATAACCCATCAGAAGGACATTTTTGAGTGACATTCAAAAGTTTGGTGGGTCATACATTGTAATAATGCAGTTGGGTATCTCAGCTTCAAAATGAAAAACATGACACCAAGTGATACAAGACATGTTCTCTTTCAGTGACTACTGCTCTGTCATCAGCAGACCATGTTTTAGTGTCAGTAATGGCCTTATAATCACTTTACTGTCCTACTCTGCATAAGTAGCAAACATTCATTATCACTCGACATGTAGTGACATGGTGCCATGTGAACAAAAGGCATTTCCAAGTGGTTCGTAACAGCTAAGTTCATGTAGTGGACAGAGTCTAAAACACTGCAAGGTCATTGTAAGTGTTCAAGATAAGTCCAGAATGAATACTGAAAGAGAAAAAAAGTGCAACAAACAGCAGTCAAACACAGTATCAAATGGCGCAGTTCAAAGGCTGCCAGAGATAACAAGCAAGTGACCATGGAAGTGTGTTTAAGTGGAGAACTCCATCAGAGTGCAAGCAAGCCAGGCCCATGCGTCATCTGTGGAGTCGTGAGGAACTGTTGCTACTTGCTAACCTCAGTGTCTTAGACTTCGTGTCGATACAGCAACTTGGCAGGGAATCCGAACACGACAACCAGGACTACAGGCTGGTACACAGCCTGGTGACATCACACACAGAAGACCAAATCTATATTGGAACTGCATTGTGATGCATGCTGCAACAACAGTATATGGACTTCAAGAATTGTAATTAAACTAAGAAAATTTATACAATCATGTAAAAATGATGTAACAAAACTGCTACATGATTTGCAAGCACGTAAAATCATTTTGTCAATGTACTGTAGGCTTGAAGACAAATTATAGTTTTAATATTGTTCTTTCTTTCTCGCCTCAGGGATTTACCTTCTGTTGCAATAAAAAAATCAATCATGGACAACAATAAATAGACATTTCCCTTTGGAAATCAAGCAACGAGGCTCCTACAGAATATAAGAATTTATTTTCTTCATTATTTTAGTAAATTTTCTTCCCCGCTTATCCTTCAAAATGTGCTGACTGCACACAATACCCACATCATTCGACAGAATGGAACATCTCCTGAATTAATGTTCATTAAATCAAAAAATAGCAAAGATTTTTTATTTATCTTATTTTTCAGGTTTTTAGGAACCTTAAACATGAAAATTTATGTGACTTTTATGTCCTTCACTGAAAATTTTGTCAGTGTGTGCTATTAATTTAATCATAGGGCACTTTCCGCCCAATTTTTCTTTCTACATTGCTTAATCTGTGAAACACCAAATTCATTAAAACAAGCTTCAGAGGTTATTTTAAGTTCAAAATTATTTTGGAATTAGCTATATTCGTATAAATGATCAAAATGAGTCTGTAGATATTTGTATAATTGTCCAAAATGATCAGGTAGTTTTTGAAATAAAAACCCTGGAAACTCAAAAATCTAAGAGTGATGAGGAATACTAAACATTTTCAAGCAACAGAGTGAAAGAAAGTTATTTTTCAGCACAGAAATGTTGTACAACAATATAATCAGTAAACCATTGCAATAAGTCAGACATATACATAACACACACAGCAATACATTAGAAGACACTGAGATATTTGCTTCACTGTGGTAACAAAGCTATTTCTTTGTGTCAGCTGAAGGAAATTATGCACAAACTACAAGGCAAACTACACTAAAGTAAAACTATGCTCACTCTTAACTTTGTGGAACACTTTATCGAAATAAATTTTGACTTTTTCATGAAAACATAACAAGCATGATAAATAAGAAATATGAGCGTCACATATACCTAAAGGTAATTGGGAAATCGAAAGATAGTTCTATACTTGTATCATATACAATAAAAATCATTTGGAAGTCATAGAAATTGAACAGATGCACCTGAAAGGATAATAGTCAGTATGAAATTACTGTAGGCCTAATACATGGAAAGGAGAAGTGGCTGTATACATTAAAAGTGGAATTAAATTCCAGGCCATAGTCGTGAGTGAGTATTCCAGTTGAGTTATTTTGTTCTGATAATCTGACAGTCCACAACAGATATTTTTTTAAACTCTGCAAAGTATTTATGGTGCCAATAATACTTGGTAGAAATAACTAGGAAGTCATTGTATGTCCCTATTTCAATATTAATTTGGTTTCTTCGCAATATGAATATTCCCAACTAAAAAAAAATTCAGAATAAATTATCAATTACTGTTGCACTAATTCCAGCTGCCTTTCATGAAACAGATGTGAATTCCATAGTTAACAGTCTATCTGACTATGATGGTCATAAGGCAGTAATAAACCATCTTCATCCGTCATGTTTTGTTAAAGAAGATTAGAAAGTACAGTTACTCACAATCATAAATGCTGATGCAGCTTCACCATTCAGAGAGAATTTACCACGTGAACAATGGGAGGAAGTTTTCTGAGGTCACACAGGAAATGAGAATAAAAATAAAAAAAAAATAAAAAAAAAACAAAACTTAACATTGCTTGGAATCCACTTTTACTTTAGAACATTCCAGAGATAATTGAAGTGAAAACAGAAAAAGTTGCTAGCTTACTTTCACTAAAATATCTAACATGCTGCTGGAAGTCATCAGAAATTCCAAGATATTCAAAAGAATCTAAAGCAGTATCTTACTAGCCACTCCCATATTCTCTCAGAATCTTTTGACTCAGGTATGTAACTTCTAGTTCACAACCTTGCTCATATTAACCATTTTTTTAAAATTCCAGAGTGTAGGCAGATGATGATTGATGTCTAAAATTAGTAAGCTTACACAAATGCTTAGCACGGAGTTGAAGAGAAAAACAGCAGCTGGATGTTCCAGAAGGAATGCATGTCCTTTTTCCCCAAACCAACTATTTTTCTCCTTGCATGATTTATTATTTGAACAAGATGTAGCAATGAGTGAATAAAGACAATAACAGAAACCACATAAAAAATTACATAAAAGAGAGCAGTACAAGAAAACAAATCAGGAAATCCAACCATTTCTTCCCCAGTCTGTTCTCATCACAGCAAGGCTTGTAGTAGCTGCAGTTGACCCACTGAACTCTGACTACTTATGGAACTTTGTACAAAAAGAGTTAATAATCAACCAGCTGTTCCCCGGCATTCTAAGTACATATTCCCAAAAAGGATCGTAAATAAGGAAACATTAAGTGCTTTTCAGACAGCAGTAGAATGATAGCCTGGATTACAGAAAATGGCAGCAGCTGATGAATTTCAAAGGTTCTTCCAGATAATTAAAACCAAATTTGACTATATCTATCCGTAGAAGACCAAAAAATTTTCTACAAGCATGTCATAACACAGATAAAACTAGTGAAAGAAAAAATGTGGTATACTAATGAACTGAAAAAATTAAAATGCATTATATGGCATTGCAAAGCACAACAGGTCCCAGCTCAAAGGAAATGTTTTACAGTAAATAATTACAGAGAAAAAGAATTTTTAGAATGGATGTAGAACAAGCAAAAACTAAAGGTGATAATAGCTTCCTTGAAGGAGCTCACAAACCATACAAAGCAGTGAGCTTTGTAGCAGCATTACTGGAAGTGCAGGTGGAAAAGAATTGTGCTTGGCTGGGACATTAATAAGTTTGCAGATTCTGCCATGAATCTGCAGGCAGTTGGAGAAATAATTTTCACAAGAGAGAAAAACAAGTCCTCTGGTTTGTATCTTAGTCCATGCCTGCTGCTCACAAACTGAAAAATGACTTTATCATCAGTCTTCAATAAGCATATCTAAAAATACCTTGTATTTTCTGTAATAAGTGCTGTTTATCTTCAAAATCTTTAGATGCATGGTTTACAACAGACTTCACCATACTTTCAGTGTCATGAAAATAATTTACTTTCATAGGAAATTTATATTCGTTCGACAAGTTATTTACTAAAGTTCCCTTGTAAAAAACTGAAACTTCCAACTTTTCTGTAATAACTACAGAATAACACAACTGAGGTAGAGATCAGGTTTGTCTATGTTAACAAAAATTAAACTTTCTGTTTGAGATATACTTAAAATTTTATTTTCACTTCCATATTGCTCTTCCGGACACATTTGCTTTATGTTGGGCAATTCGCAGGAAGCCAGTTGCGATAATGGATGTACAACCAGGAAATACTGATGGAACTCACCCTTTTTTTTGTTCTCAGTCGTTCAATATTGGCAGCGTCCTATTTTCTTGTAACAGTAGCTTGCTGTCCAGACGATACTTTCCAGTTTTAAATGGTTGTGGCAAATCTGTGACAGCCCAGCAACAATCAGTATTACTATCTTTCCTGAACTATTGTGTTAATGACAAATATTCTACAGCCAGCTTCGAACTAATCTTTTCAGCTATGGTGGTGAATTGAGAAACAAGTTACCTTGCCACTTTATACAGAACTGCTTTTAAAAACAACTGACAAATGTAGTGCCATGGAAACAAATAACAAGTTACAAATTTACCATTAATTCCTTGCATGATGTGTAGGCACAAAATACTTTCTGGGTACTGCAGTGAACCAGTGATTTTCAGCTTCTCACATTTGGAAAATCAGACCATGTGCAGTTTCATTTCTTCTTGGGACTTAAAATTTTCATGGCAATAGGGAACACAGCATTTGTATGCCATGCTTTAAAGAACAACTGCAGGTGTGTACTGCATAAAATATACCACTATCTAGTTACACAAACTTTACACAGAATTCACCCATGAACTGAAACTTCATATAACTAACTGTCCACTACTAGTGACATCTCGTTCCAATATGGCCACTATGTATACAGAAGACATTGACCTGAATCACTGTACGATACAAGACATATCATTCCAATTTCCTATCTGTAAAATAGGTGATGCAGAAATAAATCCTGCCTTTATCATTTTGTCAGTGTTGATTACTCTTCTGTTTCACATAATGAATGTTGATTGTCCTTCTTGCTCTGTAGTTGATACTTCACTCCCTGAGAACTGAAAACATTTTATTCCATGCCACACATCAAAATTCTCCAAATTTATTAATATGATATGTGTTTCTACATTTTCTTAGATCTGTCTCTATTGTTAACAGCAATGTTAAAGTTGCTTTTAAAGGGCCCCTGCCTCCCTTAAAACCAAACCGTTACTCCCCCAATCTACTTTCTGTTTTCTCCCCTATTCTTTGACAACGCAACTACCCATATGACTGCATTGAAAAGTGATTGTCTTCAAATGTCACACACCCAGAAAATTTCTCTGCACATCTAAAAAAAATTTAATTGTGTCCACAAGACTATTTGACAGAAAAATTTTCTAAATTTGCAAGTTACTTCTTAGACGGAAGATAAAACTGACAACATATTTCTTTTGAAATGCTGACTCCAGCAATATAAAATATAACTATCACATTTGGTCACAGTGAAATTGATTATTAAAATTTGCATAGATTGCACTGGTTATAAAATGGAAAAATTAAAATGTTGACCCAGGGTGGGGAGAGCCAGTGTGTGTGTGTGTGTGTGTGTGTGTGTGTGTGTGTGTGTGTGTGTGTGTGTGTGGCACATGTATTAACATTTACATGCTTTCTATTTCTGGAGAAGGAATTTGTTGTCCCAAAGCTTAGATGTTTAGCAATTTTTTCATTGTACCTATCTGTGACTCATCTCCTCCTCTATGTGGTGATTGATAGTCAATCTCCTTTTCCCAATATGCCATAATACATTTTTCGCTTCTCTTTCATTTGGTGCACTCTGAATCTTGCTATTTTCATAATTTGACTTTAATTGTACTAATTAATGCTATAAAACTTGTAGTGTCATTATTATAAAAGCCTGTATGTTCTAAAAATTTGTTGTTATCATATTACAGATAAATACCAAAGTTGTGACATGCTCATGGCTTTTTATGTATGTCAGTCTGCATATTGTTATTGTTGTGGTCTTCAGTCCTGAGACTGGTTTGATGCAGCTCTCCATGCTACTCTATCCTGTGCAAGCTTCTTCATATGCCGGTACCTACTGCACCCTACATCCTTCTGAATCTGCTTAGTGTATTCATCTCTTGGTCTCCCTCTACAATTTTTACCCTCCACACTGCCCTCAAATACTAAATTGGTGATCCCTCGATGTCTCAGAACATGTCCTACGAACCGATCCCTTCTTCTAATCATGTTGTGCCACAAGCTCCTTTTCTCCCCAATTCCATTTAATACCTCCTCATTAGTCATGTGATCTAGCCATCTAATCTTCAGCATTCTTCTGTAGCACCACATTTTGTAAGCTTCTATTCTCTTCTTGTCTAAACTATTTATCGTCCACGTTTCACTTACATACATGGCTACACTTCATAGAAATACTTTCAGAAACGACTTCCTGACATTTAAATTTATATTCAATGTTAACAAATTTCTCTTCTTCAGAAATGCTTTCCTTGCCATTGCCAGTCTACATTTTATATCCTCTCTACTTCGACCATCATCAGTTATTTTGCTCCCCAAATAGCAAAACTCCTTTACTACTTTAAGTGTCTCATTTCCTAATCTAATTCCCTCAGCATCACCCCACTTAATTCGACTACATTTTATTATCCTCGTTTTGCTTTTGTTGATGTTCATCTTACACCCTCCTTTCAAGACACTGTCCATTCCGTTCAACTGCTCTTCCAAGTCCTTTGCTGTCTCTGACAGAATTACAATGTCTTGGGTACACCTCAAAGTTTTTATTTGTTCTCCATGGATTTTAATACCTACTCCGAACTTTTCTTTTGTTTCCTTTATTGCTTACTCAATATACAGATTGAATAACATCGGGGAGAGGCTACAGCCCTGTCTGACTCCCTTCACAACCACTGCTTCCCTTTCATACCCCTCGACTCTTACAACTGCCATCTGCTTTCTGTACAAATTGTAAATAGCCTTTCGCTCCCTGTATTTTACCCCTGCCACCTTCAGAATTTAAAAGTGAGTATTCCAGTCAGCATTGTCAAAAACATTCTCTTAGTCTACAAATGCTAGAAACGTAGGTTTGCCTTTCCTTAATCTTTCTTCTAAGATAAGTCGTAGGGTCAGTATTGACCCACGTGTTCCAACATTTCTACGGAATCCAAACTGATCTTCCCCGAGATCGGCTTCTATCAGTTTTTCCATTCGTCTGTATAAATTCGTGTTAGTATTTTGCAGCTGTGGCTTATTAAACTGATAGCTTGGTAATTTTCACATCTGTCAACACCTACTTTCTTTGGGATTGGAATTATTATATTTTTCTTGAAGGCTGCGGGTATTTCTCCTGTCTTATACGTCTTGCCCACCAGATGCTAGAGTTTTGTCAGGACTGGCTCTCCCAAGGCTGTCAGTAGTTCTGATGGAATGTTGTCTACTCTGGGGTCTCGTTTCGACTCAGGTCTTTCAGTCCTCTGTCAAACTCTTCACGCAGTATCACATCTCCCATTTAATCTTCATCTACATCCTCTTCCGTTTCCATAATATTGTCCTCAAGTACATCGCCCTTGTATAGACCCTCTATATACTCCTTCCACCTTTCTGCTTTCCCTTCTTTGGTTAGAACTGGGTTTCCATCAAAGCTCTTGATATTCATGCAAGTGGTGCTCCTTTCTCCAAAGGTCTCTTTAATTTTCCTGTAGGCAGTATCTATCTTACCCCTAGTAAGATAAGCCTCTACATCCTTACATTTGTCCTCTAGCCATCCCTGCTTAGGCATTTTGCACTTCCTGTCGATCTCATTTTTGAGACATTTGTATTCCTTTTTACTTCCTTCATTTACTGCATTTTTGTATTTTCTCCTTTCATCAATTAAATTCAATATTTCTTCTGTTGCCCAAGGGTTTCTACTAGCCCTCGTCTTTGTACCTATTTGATCCTCCGCTGCCTTCACTACTTCATCCCTCAAAGCTACCCATTCTTCTTCTACTGTATTTCTTTCCCCCATTCCTATCAATTGCTCCCTTATGCTCTCCCTGAAACTCTGTACAACCTCTGGTTTAGTCAGTTTATCCAGGTCCCATCTCCTTAAATTTCCACCTTTTTAGTTGCTTCAGTTTTAATCTACCGTTCATAACCAATAGATTGTGGTCAGAGTCCACATCTGCACCTGGTTACTAAATCTCTGTCTTACCATTATATAATCTATCTGATACCTTTTAGTATCTCCAGATTTCTTCCATGTATACAACCTTCTTTCATGATTCTTGAACCAAGTGTTAGCTATGATTAAGTTATGCTCTGCGCAAAATTTTACCAGGCGGCATCTTCTTTCATTTCTTACCCCTAATCCATATTTACCTACTATGTTTCCTTCTCTTCCTTTTCCTACTCTCGAATTCCAGTCACCCATGACTATTAAATTTTCGTCTCCCTTCACTACCTGAATAATTTCTTTTATCTCATCATACATTTCATCAATTTCTTTGTCATCTGCAGAGCTAGTTTGCATATAAACTTGTACTACTATAGTAGGTATGGGCTTCATGTCTATCTTGGCCACAATAATACGTTCACTATGCTGTTTGTAGTAGCTTACTCGAACTCCTATTTTTTTATTCATTATTAAACCTACTCCTGCATTACCCCTATTTTATTTTGTATTTATAATCCTGTATTCACCTAACCAAAAGTCTTGTTCCTCCTGCCACCGAACTTCACTAATTCCCACTATATCTAACTTTAACCTATCCATTTCCCTTTTTAAATTTTCTACCCTACCTGCCCGATTAATGGATCTGACATTCCACACTCCGATCCATAGAACTCCAGTTTTCTTTCTCCTGATAACAACGTCCTCTTGAATAATCCCCACCTGGAGATCCGAATGGGGGACTATTTTACCTCCGGAATATTTTACCCAAGAGGATGCTATCATCATTTAATAATACAGTAAAGCTGCATGCCCTCGGTAAAAATTATGGCTGTAGTTTCCCCTTGCTTTCAGCCGTTTGCAGTACCAGAACAGGAAGGCCAGTTTGGTTAGTGTTACAAGGCCAGATCAGTCAATCATCCAGACTGTTGCCCCTGCAACTACTGAAAAGGCTGCTGCCCCTCTTCAGGAACCACACATTTGTCTGGCTTCTCAACAGATACCCCTTTGTTGTGGTTGCACCTACGGGTTGCGTTGAGGTTCGCAAGCCTCCCCACCAATGGCAAGGTCCATCGTTCATGAGGGGGTGTATATTAATCAAGTTCATTAATAGGAAAGATTTACCTGATGGAAATCAATAAAAGCGTACTGTTGGGTTATGTATGTCAAGCAATGGCACTTAAGGAATGTAATTCATCAGTACTTTGTTTAATGCTGTGATGAGTTAATTTTCAATAAATTAGTGAAGCTTAAACAGTAATAATTCAGAAACTATTTGTTGGATGGGTAGTCATACGACACACTTACTTTATTTTTTTAGTGTCCGGAAACCAATCACAGTCTTTCAGCCCACTGTTGGACCACGTCTGGGGATTCTTTCTTATTCAGTTACAAGAAAGAATCGAGGTTGCATCTGTAGGGGCAGTTTGGACTAGCCAGGAGGTGTTCTATGCCTTGCACAGCACTGCAGTTGCACTTGTCATCATCCACATTACCATGATCCCACCTGACCATGTTTGTTTTCAATGTGGCCATTTCTGCTCTTATGCGGTTCAGCATGCTCCATGTTTTCTGTTTGTTGTGAAGCCAATGGGAACTACATATTCTGTTGGATAGTCAGGTGGTGGTTCTTCAGTGGCCATGTTTAAGAATTTTTTATGGGATCTCAGTCGTCAAGGCTCTCACTCAGTGCCAAAGTGAGGATGTCGATCATCAAATGGTTTGTCTGAGCCTCAGTGTGAATTTCGGGAGTTAAGACTTGCAAGACCAACAGCTCTGTAAAGCTTTGGTAGGGATGTAGGTTTCATACACCATGTTGCTGCTTAACATATCTTGTTGAAGCTTATGTTGACTTTCTTAGTTTGTGTTGATCTGGTCCATATTGGGCAGGTGTATTCAGCTACAAAGAAGCATAGTGCTTGTACGATGGTTCTCAGGATAGTAGGTTTTGCTCCACATTCGACTGTTTATAAGTTTCTACTAAACACTATTTCTGGAGGCCACCTTTTACACACTGATGTCTGTACATAAGATATATCCAACGTCACACCCAGATAAAGTTGGTTTGTCTGTGTGTTCAAGTGTGGTATTATTCTAGGAAACATTGAGCCTATTCAGGTGTGTAATTTCCTTTCCATAGGCTTGATTGCTTTTTGCATAGTTCATGGTGTTCATTCTGTATCTTGTCATTGGCATACTGGACAATACAGGTCATTCAACATTTCAATAACTCTGATTGAGCCGCCTGGAATGGTGGCCGTATGCAAATGGCACCAAATTTAGTGTCCAGTCCCTAGTGCATGGGACAGGGACTGAAATTAAGGGTAGCAAAGCAAAAGCTAAAATGCTTAACTCTGTTTTCAAATGTTCCTTTACAAAAGAAAACCCAGGATAATTTGCCACAGTTTAAGCCCTGTACCACTGAAAAGATGAATAAAATAAATATTAGTGTCAGTGGTGTTGTGAAACAGCTGAAATCGTTAAAATTTAACAAAGCTCCAGGCCCTGATGGAATCCCTGTTAGATTCTATAATTAATTTGCAGCTGAGTTAGTCCCTCTTCTATCTGTTATCTATCGTTTATCCCCCAAACAAAAACCCGTGTGCAGTTTTTGGAAAAAGGCACATGTCGCACCCATCTACAAAAAGTGATCCATAAAACTACCATCCAAATATCCTTGACATCAATATTTTATAGAATCTTGGGACATATTCTTAGCTCATACATAATGAAATATCTTGATGACAACCAGAACAGATTTCAAAACACTGATCATGTGAAACCCAACTCACACTTTTCTCACATGACATACTGAAAGCTTTGGATCAAGGCAACCAGGTAGATGCAGTGTTTCATGATTCCCAGAAAGCATTTGACTTAGTACCGCACCTACGCTTATTGTCAAAAGTACGATCGTATGGAAAATCAAGTGAGAGTTATGACTGAATTGAGGATTTTTTGGTAGGGAGGACACAGTATGTTATGTTGGATGGAGAGTTATCATCAGATATGGAAAGAACTTTGGATGTTCTGCAGGGAAGTGTGTTGGGACTCTTGCTGTTCATGTTGTATATTAATGATTTTGCAGATGATGTTGATAGTAATAGCAGACTTTTTGCAGATGATGCAGTTACCTATAATGAAGTTCTATCTGAGAGAAGCTGCATAAATATTCAGTTAGTCCTTGATTGGATTTCAACGTGTTATGCAGAGATTGGGAACTTGCTCTAAATGTTCAGAAATGTAAAATTTTGCACTTCACAAAATAATAATAAAAAAAGAAATATAGTATCCTACGACTACATCTAGTTGACCACCCTCATGAATGGCTATCACTGTGGCTACAACCAGGTTTGAAGGAATAATGACTGAATGGGCTGCTGAGTACAATCCACAACCCATTCTGTCATTCCCCCACTATAGCCATTGCAGATATATTAACTTGTTTGAAACAACGTGGTTTCTTACTTTAATCACTGATGAGTGTAGGCAGTTGGTGGCTACCAATAGCAATAGTACAAGGTAAAGCAGTACTACAAGTATGATCCTTGCTTATTTTAGGACGAAGTGCTGCCAATTCACAATGTGAAGCAAGAGTTTCTCTTTGCAAACCTTTGTAATTGAGGGCAGTTTCATCAGCATTGTAAACATTTTCGAGTGCATAATCTGCCCTCAGTATGTTCCTTAATTTGATTTTTAAAGAATCGGCTGCTGAAGAATCAACAGGCACTTTTTCTCCTTGTATTTGGAGTTTACAGATGACATGTCTTGATTTAAAGCATTTGAATCAGCCTGTGCTTGCTTTAAAATTTGATAGCCTTCCAAGAGTTTTGTTAGATTGAATTGCCATTTAACATTTTTTTTCAATTGGGAACAAAGATATATTCTTTTTGTGATCTTTTTTGTGTAAACCACTTGTTAAGAGCATCATCTAGGTCCAGGTTCATGATGCGCTTCATAGTTTTACGACTTGTCAATCCATTAGTAAAATATATAAAATTTGTGATGCTCCTCTTTTGCTTTTTATATCTGTAATTTTTGTGTTACCAATCTTATACTCATTATATTACTTGGATGCAGATTCACCTTCCTCTAACCTTTTCATTTAGGAATTTTGTGTCACAAGATGAAAGAAGTGATTGTAACAGAGCACAGAATGATTACTATTGTCGACAATGTGGCATTGGTGTGTGTGTGTGTGTGGGGGGGGGGGGGGGGGGGGGGGTGCTAGCGGATACATTGGTTAAGCATTCATTTGATTGACCAACATTCATTCATATAATGCTGCTCTACTGTACCTGACCTGCAAACCCCCCCCCCCCCCTCCCTCTCTCTCTCTCTCTCTCTCTCTCTCTCTCTCTCTCTCTCTCTCTCTCTCTCTCTCTCTCTCTCTCTCTCACACACACACACACACACACACACACAGTTTTAATGAATAAGGTGGCGAAGTAGTTTACACACTACTGCCAGTCCTATGAAATATGTCACTTTACCTTGAAGCTCGTGTGTTGTTGGATTTACTGCAATTGCGAGGTCGCTATAGTTGGCACAGCAGGATGTTCTGCAAATGTAGGTTACAATTGCCATATATATAAGCAGTTGAATAATAATGTAAACGTAAGTATATTAAAGATCATGTTTCTGGCAATCAAGAAAACAACTACAGAGAAAAAGTGTATGATGATATATGAAACTGCGACATTAATAAATAACAACCAAAGTTAATGACAGTGTCTAAGAGAAATTGTTCCGACTTGTTACCACAATAGCCGTGTATAAAAACTTCATATAATAATGTAAACAAAAACACACTATCAACATTCATAGAATGAAATAAAGAAATGAGTGCATACTATGATACAGAATCAAAGTGTTAATTCTTTATACGCTGACATGCACCAACTTACAGTGTCAGTGGTCCAATTCCATCAAGTTCTCCTAATCACTATCATTAAAATTGGTGCCAAAACCATCATTTTCATCAACAGACATCCTCATTTATAATTCTGTCTATAGTCTGTGCTTCTCTAATAAGCTTGCTAACGTTGTCTACTTTCTTCCCTCCATGAGCCAACGTCTACACTAGCAAGATCTTCGTGCAATGCCTATCCATTTCTGTTATAGTAAAAGATTTATTATTTTGAATGCAAGTCTCAAAGTCACTCTGAGTCAGTTCAATTAGGATGAAATGGCAATGATAAAGTGGTAATCTAATTACCATATGACGCTGTTCTCTAGCAACTTCATCTGTAGACACACGTGCTTACTTTGTTTCACAAGTTCCTGTAGCAGCAGTTTTGTTAGACTCATGTCCACAGCAATGTCTCTCACCACAACCACTGCACAATAGTTTTTTCGGAGTCAGTAGGTGTTGGACATTTGTCTAATATCACTGAATGATAAGGTGCATTATCCATTACAAACACTGTCGGAACTCTAAACTAGAGCACAAAATATTTGAACCACTGCAGAAATTGCGGATGGTCCAGATCCTTACGGTAGTCATAGGTTTTTCTTGATTGAAAAACTAAAAGTTCTTCATGCACAAAACTGTTTGAAGAACCTGTGGTCTACAATGAATCTGGCTCCTCTTTCCGATGATTGACGATTACTCCTATTCAGAGTATCATCTGTTCAGCATTTATCAACTGCTTCTCCAACATTTATCCAGGTTTCATTTAACCGTATAATTGAATGGCTATCCTTTCCTATAATTTTATGTAAGAAGATACTAGGAGCCACAACTGCATTAGCTTTTTAGAGCATAAGACCATATTCTTTTTAATATAATTTAAAGTGCTGTTTTCCCTATTGAAGAAAGTTTAAAGTCTTTTAAAGAAATCAGGAACATTGCTATTGTGAGGTATTCTTTCTTAACTATAATATCCATAAATGTGCTGAAAAACTGCATCAGTTTGGAATGACTCTAGATTTGTAACTGGCCAAGGCTGCTTATTTTTATTTCCAAGGGTACTTAAAAATACTGTGTTTTGTTCCAAATGGTTTACTTCAGTATCTTACAAGTCTTGAAGTAGCACTTCTTTCCTTATTACAGTTCTTTCTTCATTGTGTTATAAACTGAATGACCATTGCACATACATTTTGGTGAATTGACTTGATTTGCAACTTTCCTCATACTTAAAACCTGGTACAACAATAACAACTATTAGTGTATTCACCACAGTGTACAATCTCATGGACTATAGCATTCTGCCTACAGCACACAAATCTGCAAATAATAGTTAATTAAAAGTATGATGAGTTCTGACAGTGATAGGAAATTTGTTCCTTATTCACATACTTAGTATTAGATTTGCATTGAATAAAGCAAACCATACGAAGCTAAAACCGGTACAAATGGGCCGTCAAAATTTTGTCTGAATAATTACCGTTCACTTACTTTAATTGTTTTAGGTACTTCAGATTTAGAATAACAGGTCCTATGTCTTCATTACATTCAGAGATGATTGTTTCTTACTATCAATCATTTTCATTACTAGTAATACATTAATAGTTGTTTGCTTTTGTTTATATTAATAAGCCTTAGTATTTTGTCACATACACAATTTGTCACTAAACACATCCATGTAAATCTTCCTTGTTGTGGATAAACAAAGTTTTTAACAAACTGTTCTAATCATGTTCTTGAATAATATGTCTACTGCCTTTAAGGTAGCTCCTCTTCATTTCTGGTTATATATACTGAATGTAATAAAGTAAAGACAAGACGTTATAATTGAGATATCACAAATTGTATGAAATTCTAGGTAATGGTCTTGGTAGTTAACATATGTGTGAAGAAGTTTGCTGCCCCTTTCTAGTTATTTTTGTTTATAATATTATTTTATTCCCTACAGCACCTTGTTGATGAAGTGGTGGAGAAGTGTGACATGCAACTGAAGACACAAGTGGTTGCTGCAGCAGCTTTATATGAACACCGTTTACATCACGGCAATAAAGCTATTATGCATTTAGAAGCATTTGTTGCAAAGTTTATGAGTATCTACAAAAAGTTCATGGAGGATATGATGCATGATATGTTTTGAGAAACAATAAACCACCTCTGTCCCCCTATCACTATCCTTTCTCACCGTCTCTCTTATTTTTGTGTGTGTGTGTGTGTGTGTGTGTGTGTGTGTGTGTGTGTGTGTGTGTGTGTGTGAGAGAGAGAGAGAGAGAGAGAGAGAGAGAGAGAGAGAAGTGAAGGTATTCATTGATAGAAAAGAATAACTTATTTTTAGAAATCTTATTTAAAGTTTTTTTTGTACTTGTATTTTCCACTGGAATATGCTTGTTTAATTCTGCACATGTAAATAAAAAATCACTACTCTAAAAACAGTTTTGCATTTTATTATTTCTTAGTGCTGTACCTTTGATTTGGATATTATTTGTGGAGTACAACAATTGAAATAAGATAGACTGCTACTCACCACACATAGGAGGCACTGAGAGCAGCAGACAGACATATGTGCTTACATTGTGCCTGTCTGCTGTGTTTGGTGAGTAGCAAAAGCAGCAGCAGGAGAACAGAGATATATGTAAAGTTTTGTGTTTGCAAACTTGTAGAGCCTTTTTCTGCGAGAGGGGAAGCAAGAGGATTGAAGGAAAAGGACTGGAGAAGTTTGGGAATAGGGGTAGAATTTGGAAAAGTCACACAGAATGCTGAGTTGGGGGAGGCTTACTGAATGTGATGGCCTTTCCTCCAACATCTGTCACTGGTGTTGGTCTTACCTGTCCATTATGTCCATATGTTAGCAAATGAATCTGCAAAGAAAAAGGTAGGTCCTCCTTGAATTCTTTATCATACCTGGCTAAGGATCCTGACTGATTAACAGCACTCGAGATTCAGGCAAATGAGAGTTTTCAGAATACCTCCTTTGTGAATGAATTATGAATTACACTTTTCTAATATTGTTGAAGACAACAACAATGATAAGCTGATTTGTATTAAGCACTGTTGTAAAATCTTGTTAAATGCTTAATACTAGATTACAACAGCCATATATGTATATTGCACATTGTGCTTACAGAGAAGGTTGTTCAAAGACCAATATTTCAAGCATTTGAAGCATTCAGAATCAAAAGTAGCTACATCACTGCTTGAAATTTGTATTATGGGAGAGCTAATTAAACCTCTGAAAAGTAGTTTGAAATACCAAAATTTCAATACAAATGAGTGAATTTTTTTTAGTGGGTCAGTTTGGAGGTACACAATATTGTATTGAACACTTCTCACCTTTTTAACATGAGTAGCATGTGCGACAACTGTTTACTTACAATGGGTGAAAAGTTGATAAGTCTCTCATCCTTAATGTCTGGATTTTTTTGTAATAAAATACACTGACAGAAAAAAAGTAAAAATAATGTATGTAGAGTAATGAAATTTCGGAAATACATTTGTCTAGCTAACACATTTAAGTGATTAGCATTGCAAGATCACAGTTTAATGTAAACGTGAGATTAGCCATTACAAATGTCAAATGCTGTTACATTAATAACCAGTGTAATCGACAGAATGTTGAATGCAAGCATGCAAATGTGCATGAATTGTGTTGTAAAGGTGCTGGATGTCAGTTTTTGGGATGGAGTTCTATGCCTGTGGCACATGGTTAGCTAATACAGGAACAGTTAATGCTGTTTATGGATTATGTTGGAGTTGTTGTCCGATGATGTCCCAGTTGTGCTCATGTGGAGACAGATCTGGTGATTGACCTGGTCAAGGCAACATGTTGACACTCTGTAGAGCGTGTTAGGTTACAACAGCAGCGAGCATTATCCTGTTGCAAATCACTGACTAATGCTATTCATGAATGGCAGCACAATAGGTCGAACCACCAGATTGATGTGCATATTTGTGGTCAGTGTGTGTGGGATAACCATGGGAGTGCTCCTGCTGTCATACGAAATTGCACCGCCAGGCCATAACTCCAGGTATAGGCCCAGTGTATGTAGCATACAGACAGGTTGTTGCAAGTCCTCAACTGGCCTCCTACTAACCAATACACAGCCATCACTGGCACGGAAGCAGAACCACCTTTCATCAGAAAACGCAACAAACCTCCACCCTGCTCTCTAATTGCGTCTTGCCTGACACCACTAAATTTGAAAATGATGGTGGTTTGAGGTCAGTGGAATGGATGCCACAGGATGTCTGGCTCAGAGCTGTCCATGAAATAACTGATTTGTAACAGTTCATTGTGTCACTGTTGTGCCGATTGTTGCTGCAGTTGCCATATGATGCCAGAGATAGCTATACACCGAACATGACTGTCTTCCCTCTTGGTAGTACCACATGGCTGTCTGGAGCACCATCTTTTTGTGAGTATACATCCTCATGACCACTACTGCCAGCATACATGTACAGTGGCTACATTCCTGCCAACTCTCTCTGCAGTATTGCAGAAGGAATGTTCAGCTACTTGTAGCCCTATTACGTGACCTCAATCAAATTCAGTGAAGTGTTCATAATGGTGTCTTTGTTGTATTAAAAGCATTCTTGACTTCCATCAACTCACTATGTCCAGTCTCAAAGGTAGCTAACTTACAACTGTTACAGCATTTAATTAAAGCAGACCTGATTTGCATCCTCAGAGTGAAACTACCAGTGCCACTCTGAAGCGACTGGAGCAAAATTTGAACAGATATCATCTTTCAAATGTAGAAACGTGCCTAACAACTTTCATTTATATCACACAACTTCTTGGTGTTGCAGTTTTTTTCTATCAGTATATTATAAAGAGTTAACATAGCTACCTGTTTTGATTTTGTAATATTCCCACCAGCGGATATCATGATGGAGAAAAATTAGCTGGCTTGGGTAGTGCAGCAGAATAGCGTAGAAAACTGCCATGGAGGACGCACGGGACACTTAATGTGGGCAGACCCACTGATGGAGGTGTTATCTGGTGGCTGCATAAGGCCGGGAAGTCCAGTGCATACTTTAAGTTCAGCTACCATGGACAGTGCCAAGCGCATTGTGCTGAGTCCACAATTGACAGCTGTCGGTGGCAGCCACATGCTGAGTTTATCTTTGTGCATGTCTCTATGAGGTTTCAGACTTTCTGCTTCCTGTAAATTGACTTGCATGGCAAGTTCTCTTTTTCATCTCCTGGAGTTCTATTCCCCAATTATCACCGAGTTACCGGTGGTCCACGAAATACCTGCACTGACAGTGTGGTGTAGAAGCATTGACTCACCTGTGCAGATAATAACGTGGGGATGAAGGACCCTCTTACACATAAGAGACACTTACATTTTTTCCCTTTTTCTAGTGTTTATTTTGGCCACCATTGACCTGGCATTTTTGCAGTGCTGGCAAGAACAGTTGCACCTATAAAAGGAACAACAGCAGGAGCAGATGCAGACACAGATGATCATGATGATCAGAATGCAGTATTGCTTTGCTCCCTCGTCCAACTGGCAGCAGACTGAGGTTATGTAGTGCAGTTTCCTTCTCCATCATGACTCCATTTGCTGGTTTCAAAGAGTCTAGGGACAGGTGGGAGAATCACCTGAGCTGGTTCTCACTGCAGTGCAAATTAAGGTAAATTGTTTAGCCCGCTGACTTGCCACTGTGTTGTCCAGCAACGCAGGTTTGTATGGAGTTGTCCAAAATTTGAAGCTTTTCAGTGAGCCCAAGAAACAAACTTTTGATGAGCTCTGTTGGTTACTGGAACAGTATTTGAAACCTCAAATCCGTGTGGTGGTGGCACAGTTTAACCAGCATCACAAGTGCCCTAGTAATTGTATGGCGTCAAGATCACCGATTTTTGGGGCCTCGTGCAAGTGTTTTTTTGAGTGTCACAAATGTGCTACCTCTTATGCAGGCTCGCTAATTTGGGGCATGATTATCCAGTTAGTGCCTGACCTCGAAATTCAAACTAGGAAACTGATCTTGTCCAACCTTCTTTAGCCATTGTTACCCAGATTGAGGACTCACGTGAGCCGACTTTAGCAGCAAGGGACATGTCTCAATTGGTTGTGCATGGTAAACAGCCCCTGGTGGCCCATGAGGTAACACAGGTTGCCTCCCTCCTGTTGTGTGTTGACACCATTGTCGATTCTGGTGCGAGGGTGTCATGGCATTGCTTGTCTTTGCACGTTCCAAGCTCGGCGGGTTCATGTTAGTTGCAGCATCTTAATTCTCGCTCATGGTGCGTTTTGGATCATTGGAGTTTTGCTCATTGGACGAGCCAGTAGTCCTGTCCCAATTGTAATTTGTTGCATGTTCACAGAGATTGCCGCACGTGGAAACAATGTATGATAGGGCATATGGCAAATGTTCATGACAGTTGGCGAATTGCCAATCAGTTGGAGACCCATGTGGTTTCACTAGGTGCTGGATCTGTCTGATGCCCTGCACTTATTGCCCCAGCGTATTTTGCTGATGTTGGTAGTAGGTGGGCAACTAGTATTTCTAGTTGACACTGGAGCATTAGCCAGCCTCATTAATTTAGATACATACAGCCTCTTGGAGTGCCTTAAGTTGCAACGGCTGCTCCATCAGGTTGCAACTTACAGTAAACACTGCATTCCTTTGAAAGGGCAAGTCTCCATCTCCATGCATTATGAGAATGTGGATTGGTAACTTGCATTGTTAATGGTCAATGCTCTGTTGGCACAAAATACTTTCGGGCTGGACACTATTTCCGTTTTTGGCTTCCTGGTTGTTGATGAACTGCATTTAGTGTCTCAGTTCATTCCTTTTCATGATTTGTACCCCGTACTGAGGTAACAGAGGCCCACATCTGAAAATACTTTGGGCCTAATACAAAATGTCGAGGCACATATTTCTTTTAACCTATTGGTTGTACCTAAATTTTGGCGGCCTGGCCCATTCCTTTCACCACGTGGGACAATGTAAAGGCCAAGTTACAGCATTGGCCGAATCAATGCCTTGTTTCTCCTGTTCTGTCCGAGTCAATTGGCTACCCCTTCGGTGGTGATTCAAAAGCCTGATGGCTCTTTGTGGCGATTTTAGACTGACTGTCATCGCATCGCGTGTCACAGATTCCTTATTTGGCCCTCATTCTAAGCTGCCTGTCCACGACTGCAGAGCTGTGCCATCTTTCTTAGTAAATGTTGATACAACATCGTTACCACTCCTCCATCCAGCAAGCCAATGCTGATGCACTATTGTGGCTACCAGTGGCAGGAGGCACTCATGTTCACATTGGATGATACCTTGCAGGAAACCCTATTAGATTTTCGTTTGGAAGTGTGAGAGTACGTGATCACCATGGGTGCTGACCCAGTTTCCTGGAAAATCATTTCAGCAGTCCACATGGGTTGGCCAGAGCTTGTCTCTTTGGGTGTGGATCCAGTGTGGCATGCATTTTTTCTCCTCTGTCATTGACTCAGTATTGTCCTGGAGATTCTCAAGCTCGCCACAGATTGGCAATGCTGTCAAGTGATCATCTCACTGGTGTGTTGCATCCTGCGTACTCCAGTTGCAACATGCATCATATTTGATTATGACTCATATGAAGGCATCAGCACTGTCACGACTACAAACTGGCAATTAATTATGACATCAGACATCTGGTGCGGATTTGTGGAGCTTGTGCACAGAACCATCCTGCACTGCTGCACCCATTTTCCCCTTGGCTAGTCTCAGAGCAACCTTGGGACAGGGTGCACATCAATTTCACGAGTCCATTTTTGGACAGTACTTGGTTGTTGGTGGTTGACATATTGTCCAGTTTCCCATTCATAGCCAAGCTGTTCTCCACATTGTTGGCTGCTACTGTTTGCATGTTGTTATTTTTGCCATTGAGGGATCTCCCAGGATGGTTGTGTCCGATAACAGTAGGCAGTTTGGGTCAGGGGAATTTGAAGATCTTTGATTTCTCACTGGATCTGCAGGATCTTCTGGATTTGTTGCACCCTGCATCACATGCCATGGGCCACCATGGCTTGTCGCGTTTTCCTCCTGGAGCTGCTGTTTGGGCTTGGTTCTTCAACCAGTGGCAGAGGTAGCTGCTATGTGTTGTGGTGGGCCACAAAGGTTGGTAGATGATGATGGTGGGGAGCAGCTGACCCACCATGCCAATCAATAACAAACAATGAAGTGTCAGAATTACGAAGGATGGGGAAAGGAAAGGTTTTAGAATATGTCTCTTCTCTCGTTTAGGTTATGACACTTTTTCTTACATTAGGGATGGGAGATTAACTGCAGTTAATTGATTAATGGTAATTTTTCTGGTAATCAATTATGGACGTGCCAATATTTCTGTCAGCTGGTTTTTCATAATCGATTATCCTTCTGATTAATTATACAATTTTTTCCTTTTTAGTTGTAAAGCCAGTAGAGTGTTGATTTGCTGTCTATTTGTTAGTGCTTACGATCCCAAACATTTGGTAAATCAGAGGGCAAAATTCTTAAGCTCATTCAGGAGTGCTCCAAAAGATGGAACTCGACATTTTTAATGCTTCAACATTTCATTTCTGTCAGATGTAGTGAACACTGTTTAGCCAAGTATCCTTGAGGTCGAAACATGCTCTATGGTTATGAAATTTCCAGTTATAAAAGAAGTCATAACACGTTCCTGCCCTTAGGCTATACCAAGCAACCGAAGAAATCAGTGGTGAAAATTACGTAACAGGAAACAAAGTAATACAGGTACAATCTGTTTATGTGTTGTAAACGAAGTTAATTGACAACACATTTCGACACTAGAGTGTTAATGACTGGAATATGGAGACATCATTATATAAATAAAGGATTGACTGGACAATGGAGACATCATCATATAAGTAAAGGATTCTCAACTACCAAGCAAACAGACAGATGTCGCTATGGTCACGCTACTGTGATCCTTGTAGTTGTACCCAGTGTTGCCAGTTGGGTAATTGGGTAATTACCCAATTTTTGGGTAAAACCTTTGTCGGTGGATATTTTAGAATTAGAGGGTAATATACAATTTGGGAGAGGGGGGGGGGGGGGTATTTTATGGGTAATTTGATAATTTTTACACCAAACATTTTTGTTTATATTCACATAGTTCTCTAACTTTTTAAAAATGTGAGTACACACCATGTATGAGAATATCAGAATTTTGACATGTTATAGTGGGCAATGAGCCTGGGAACTCCCTGGTTTCTCTGGTCTTGCTTCCGCTCTTTGAACTGTATGTGTCGCAACTCATAAACCTGCTAGTCAGTTTGTTGTTCTAATGATAGCAGATAGCAGTGTCTTGCAGTTTGACTGGGTTAACAGACTGAATGCTCTTGTGTGGGTTATACTTGTGGTCAGTAATAGTAGTTATTAAACTAAAGTATTTTTATTTCACTGAAATTGATAAGTGGTTGCGAATAGTAAATATTAGTGCAAGATCTGTAGACAATCTGCATGCCCCTCCTGGATTTCCTGTCATAATTTACCCAAAACTCCCAATTTACAAAGTGAGCTTATTGAAAAGGACCATAATGCTACCTCTACCACAACATCATGTTGTTTGACAAACGGAGTGATGGACATGATTTGGCATACAGCAAGGTATGTGATAGCGAATAAATCTGGAATTTTGTGGCACACAAAGTCTTACAAACATTTTAATCAAATGAAAACTATTACATCTACTTCTAATACATCATGAGCGTTACACAGCAATGCCGATGATGTAAATAGTCCAGAAATTATGTTAACATCCTAAGAACGTCTATTCTGATTCAAAAATCGCTCAGAAGATTGCTTTAATGCGTGCAAAATTTTAAAATGTTATTAGGAATGTGTTTACATGATAAGCTGAGACATCCAGTTACGTTTCTTTCACTGATCATGGATGAAACCACTCACGTAACTGTTACTAATCAATGTGCTTTAACAGTTGTGTATTTTGATAGGGATCCAGGCCAGATTAAAACTAGGTTCTTTGCTATGTTTGAAGTTTCGTGAGAATAAACCTGATGTAAACAAACGCGATGATTGATCAGAAGCACGACGACATTGGGTTGCGCCACTCGTTCCGTGGAATGAGTTGCACGCAAGTGGTTTCATATGTGACTGTAAGACACGGCGACACCAGTATACACTTCTGTTTCGTTGTTTTGTGGGTCCCTGAGTCGTGTCTGAAATGAAAGTTTTGGCAGCTGCACGTCGCGCGAGCTGTGATGCAGTTAAAGCTTGTTACGTGGAATCGCTGCATAAAAAATAAATAAGAAACGTACTTTTAATCGTGACTGGATGAAGAATCGAAGTCAGCTCAGTTGCTCAGCATCCTTGCTGAAATAATTTATAACGGAAGATCCAAGAAGTTCTTTTAATTATCTTATAATGCCACCAGAATTGTTCACATTTCTTCTACATAGAGTTAATTATGCGATAAGGAATAAAGGTACTGTAATGCATGAAGCACTGTCGCCAGAGCTGAAATTACATATATTGCGTGCATTACAATCGAGAACACTCGGCATGCTATAAGTGAGGTTTAAGTTGGTGACGACGCGTTTTCACTAACACCAACAATTATTAACATTAACAGTAATAATTATGAACATTAACAGCAATAGTTATTCGAAGCAGGCCGCATTAAGAAGAGAACGATTTGCAAACTACTCTCTTGAAGATTGGTCTGAACAGTGGCAATATTTTAAAATTCTAACATATTTGAATTGGGAGCACTGAAGCAACGTTTTAAATAGATGATTAGATTAGATTAATACTTGTTCCATAGATCATGAATACGACACTTTGTAATGATGTGGAACGTGTTAGGTTAGTAAAAGGTGTCTAGACAAGATATTACATTACACAAAATATTACATGACACTTAATATTTTTAATTTTTTTGTGGGGGTTGGGGAAATTACCCACTTACTATATCCAAAAATTCATTCAATGAGTAGAAGGAGTTGCCATTAATAAATTCTTTTAATTTCCTTTTAAATGCTAATGGTTATCTGTCAGACTTCTGATGCTATTAGGTAAGTGACCAAAGACTTTTGTGGCAGCATAATTTACCCCCTTCTGAGCCAAAGTTAGATTTAACCTTGAGTAGTGAAGATAATCCTTTCTCCTAGTGTTGTAGCCATGTACACTGCTATTACTTTTGAATTCGTTCGGATTGTTAATAGAGGCTACAGGGAAGATCTCTGGCTCTTTAAATAAGTGTCTGCAGGATCATCTTGGATGAGTTCCAACATATTGAATAAAGAATGCAGCTTCTTTAATTTCTATAGCCTTCCCTCCTGTCAACAATATTACTTAACAAAGAGTTGGGCGAATCGAACAATGAGATTTCAGTTCATATTTCAGTTTGTCTACACTCTACGAACACACACAACCTCAAAAACTCATGCAACTAGTGTCGCCAAAATTGGAACACGTCGACTGATGACCATGGCAGTTAAGTCTCATAGTGCTCAGAGCCATTTGGAACACGTCGAAAGTGTTTAGTTTCACCAACGAGTTGCGCGGCGCGCATGCGCAGTGGCCGGTAGTGCAGTTGCCTACAACCTAGTGTCGTGTAAACTAGGCTTTACGCGCTTGGAAGTAGGTAGTGCTTACATATTAGGCCTACATATATTATTACTAAGTTACGTTAAATGAAACTTTAGGGTAATTTGATGTATTAACAGCCATAAACGTTTTACTTAATCAGGCTGTAGCTGTGTAGTTTTTATTTCAAATATCGTGTACAGTCACAGACACTGTACTGTTGTTTCCGATTGCCGCGCTGTTAATATGCAGTATGAAAACGGCTGAGGCTGCTTCCTGCTCCGCAGTGCAACACGCTTGTGGAGCACGGTTGAAAAGTGCCGAGAAATAGGTTGTTCTGAATGTTTTTCATAAATTTAGAGAAAAAAATTGGCTCTGAAAAGTTTTTCGAAGGACTGTATTTGAAACAGTTGAGATACAAATGCACACTGTATGTGTACGGTAACGGAATCAGTAGCGTAGTAGATTCATAATCTGGTGCGGTTCATGGAGCGCTGATTCAAGTCTCACCTTGGTCTTCGTCTTTTTTTTTCGTTCAATTTGAAATATCTACACTCGTAATAGTAGAATTCATCATCAATTTTCATGAATAATCCACGTCCTCTTGTTTCTAATTACATATGACATGCGAAATTTCTGTTTTTATTTCAAATATAAATTCTTAATTATCGATATTTTATGAAATATTGTTAGTAGAGAGTGCTTAAATTAAGAAAACACCACAATTTTATATCGTAGGACAAAAATGAAAAACCAAATATTCTTGTTTTATCTGACACTCTTGTTTTATACCACAGATATAGTCTCACACGAACCAGAGAGGTAAATGTCGTAGAAACATGAAAAACAATAATTTCCACAGCATCAAGCGCACCATACATATGTTGCAATTTTACATTTGCCTCTGTACCATTTCAGTATGGGCCAAAATGGACTGATATGGAGCCAAGTTGAGGGATTTATCGCGGGGAATAAGACTGTCACTACCAGACGTACTGGAACTAAGACACGTAGCTTTTTCACATGTCACTATCAAACGCAAGAGGGATATAAAACGACACACCATAAATAAAAATGCGGTGCATGGGTGGCATAGTGAATTCTGTTGTTGATTGACTCGCTATCAACGTAGCAGATGACAGTTACAGAAGTGAAATACACTCCTGGAAATTGAAATAAGAACACCGTGAATTCATTGTCCCAGGAAGGGGAAACTTTATTGACACATTCCTGGGGTCAGTTACATCACATGATCACACTGACAGAACCACAGGCACATAGACACAGGCAACAGAGCATGCACAATGTCGGCACTAGTACAGTGTATATTCACCTTTCGCAGCAATGCAGGCTGCTGTTCTCCCATGGAGACGATCGTAGAGATGCTGGATGTAGTCCTGTGGAACGGCTTGCCATGCCATTTCCACCTGGCGCCTCAGTTGGACCAGCGTTCGTGCTGGACGTGCAGACCGCGTGAGACGACGCTTCATCCAGACCCAAACATGCTAAATGGGGGACAGATCCGGAGATCTTGCTGGCCAGGATAGTTGACTTACACCTTCTAGAGCACGTTGGGTGGCACGGGATACATCCGGACGTGCATTGTCCTGTTGGAACAGCAAGTTCCCTTGCCGGTCTAGGAATGGTAGAACGATGGGTTAGATGACGGTTTGGATGTACCGTGCACTATTCAGTGTCCCCTCGACGATCACCAGAGGTGTACGGCCAGTGTAGGAGATCGCTCCCCACACCATGATGCCGGGTGTTGGCCCTGTGTGCCTCGGTCGTATGCAGTCCTGATTGTGGCGCTCACCTGCACGGCGCCAAACACGCATACGACCATCATTGGCACCAAGGCAGAAGCGACTCTCATCGCTGAAGACGACACGTCTCCATTCGTCCCTCCATTCACGCCTGTCGCGACGCCACTGGAGGCGGGCTGCACGATGTTGGGGCGTGAGCGGAAGACGGCCTAACGGTGTGCGGGACCGTAGCCTAGCTTCATGGAGACGGTTGCGAATGGTCCTCGCCGATACCCCAGGAGCAACAGTGTCCCTAATTTGCTGGGAAGTGGCGGTGCGGTCCCCTACGGCACTGCGTAGGATCCTACGGTCTTGGCGTGCATCCGTGCGTCGCTGCGGTCCGGTCCCAGGTCGACGGGCACGTGCACCTTCCGCCGACCACTGGCGACAACATCGATGTACTGTGGAGACCTCACGCCCCACGTGTTGAGCAATTCGGCGGTACGTCCACCCGGCCTCCCGCATGCCCACTATACGCCCTCGCTCAAAGTCCGTCAACTGCACATACGGTTCACGTCCACGCTGTCGCGGCATGCTACCAGTGTTAAAGATTGCGATGGAGCTCCGTATGCCACGGCAAACTGGCTGACACTGATGGCGGCGGTGCACAAATGCTGCGCAGCTAGCGCCATTCGACGGCCAACACCGCGGTTCCTGGTGTGTCCGCTGTGCCGTGCGTGTGATCATTGCTTGTACAGCCCTCTCGCAG